>NW_021964146.1:274282-346782 GCF_902167405.1 Gadus morhua | reverse complement strand
ATAATATTGTTGTTGATGCATTCATAACGTCATTGTTGAGGTGTGTGTATCTATGAATGTGTACATATGTATATGTATGTATGTGTTCATATCTATGTATATGTACACAGAGCGCAGGAGAACAATACTAGTGATGATGATGATGATGAGGATGAAGAGCGGTTCAGCATCTCATCATGTCTGGTTCTCCCTCAGATGCCTGTGACCTCACACTGGACCCCAACACGGCCGGCAGACGACTCTCTCTGTCTGAGGACAACAGGAAGGTGACGCGGGTTGGAGAGGACCAGTCGTATCCGGATCACCCAGACAGATTTGACCCCTATCCCCAGGTGTTGGGTAGAGAGGCTCTGACTGGCCGCTGTTACTGGGAGGTAGAGAGGGAAGGAGAGGTTGCTATAGGAGTGACATACAGAGGAATCACAAGGAGAGGAAGGGGTGATGACAGCAGGCTTGGACTGAACAACAAGTCCTGGGTTCTTCATTGTCATGATGGTGGTTACTATGCCCGGTACAACCGTACAGTGACAAACCTCCCCCTCCTCCCCCTCCGCTCCACCAGAGTAGGAATGTATCTGGACCGGCCTGCTGGCTCTCTGTCCTTCTACAGAGTGTCCCCAGGTGGAGGAGGGTCCTCAGACACACTGACACACCTCCACACCTTCTGCTCCTCCTTCACCCAGGAGGACCTCCTCCCGGGGGTCTGGGTAGGGGGGTGGGGGTCCTCAGCCTCTCTGTGTCGGTTGTAAAAAAAAAGGACCTCCTCCGGGGCTCTGGGCTCATCAGCGGTATTTACGTGGCCCCTGCGCGGCCGTAAATACACACACACACACACACACACACACACACACACATACACACACACACACACACACACACAAGAAGGGTGCTGAGAGGGGTCAGCGGGGCCGCTCCCTCTCTGTGTCCCCCTCTCTCCCGGGGTTGAGGGTATGGAGGGGGGGGTCCTCAGCCTCTCTGTGTCGGTCTTAGACACACACGAAGGGTAGGGTCCTCGGGGCTCGGCGGGGCCTCAGTGTCTCTGTGGGGAGGGGGGGTGAGGCAGGGTGGGGGAGGGTGTGGACACAAACACACCCAGTGGGCTGAGGGTTCTGGTAGGGGGGTTCAGTATCTCTGTGTCAGTTATAGTCTCTCTGTCTCTCTGTCTCTCTGTCTCTCTGTCTCTCTCTCTCTCTCTCCCTCTCTCTCTCTCTCAGTCTCAGTCTCTCTCTCTCTCTCTCTCTCTCTCTCTCTCTCTCTCTCTCTCTCTCTCTCTGTGTCTCTCTCTCTCTCTCTCTCTCTCTCTCTCTCTCTCTCTCTCTCTCTCTCTCTCTCTGTCCCTCTGTGTCCCTCTGTCTCTCTCTGTGTGTCTCTCTCTCTCTCTCTCTCTCTCTCTCTCTCTCTCTCTCTCTCTCTCTCTGTGTCTGTGTCTGTGTCTCTCTCTCTCTCTCTCTCTCTCTCTCTCTCTCTCTCTCTCTCTCTCTCTCTCTCTCTCTCTCTCTCTCTCTCTCTGTGTCCCTCTGTGTCCCTCTGTCTCTCTCTGTGTCCCTCTCTCTCTCTCTCTCTCTCTCTGTCTCTGTCTCTGTCTCTGTCTCTGTCTCTGTCTCTGTCTCTCTCTCTCTCTCTCTCTCTCTCTCTCTCTCTCTCCCACTTGGTTCACCTGGAGACCACTGGCCTTCAGAACGCCACGCCCACTTACCAATTGGTCTCACTCACTGCTCTCCTGCTCTCCTCCTACTCAACGGGCAAAGCCCTTGAATCATTCATCATTTCTCTTGTTTGGTGGGGGTGTTTTACCCCCTAACCGAGCACCCCCGGGGACTGCCCCGATCTTTTTGCCCCCCTCAGGGTAGCTGTGTTAGAGAGCCCCCCCCCGTCGTAAGGTCTGGTGCCCCAAACTTCCCCCCGTTTCTAAGGCTAAGCCTTCCTCTGGGCCCTTTAGTGTTGTTCAGACCAACAGAACCACTTTACTGCTGGGGACAGTGAGAGCTGTCAGAGGAAGGTGGAGCTTCACTGCCCAGCAGAGGGCGCTGTCTGGACACTCCATTTCCTTTATTTTACAATTTAAATCTGTTTTGGTTTAATCATGAGTAACCGTTTTTTATTTTTTAATTAGCCTACAACTGGTTTACTTGTGGATGAAGAATATACTTTTTTATGTTTGCTATTGCCTTTTATGCTTCATTTTGTTGATTTATATAATTTTTAATTGTTTACCAGTAGATACATTGAATTCTAATTTTAAAGGTTGATCTTTAAACTACGTTAAATATGATCAATTGGGAGGAATGTAGGATGTTGGTGTATATTACTGCCTCTCTGTGTTCACATCTCTTAGTCTAGGAACAGGCCAGTGCCTCTCCTACTGTACGAGGTGTTATTTCCAACATTCTGTCATTTGTGATGTCCCAACAAGGACGAACCAACCCTGTCGTCTGGGACATAGCCAGGGCCATATACCTTATCAAGGGAGACTGTTATTTTGTTATTCACTCTTTCTTTCCTATAATACTGGCCCCAACCCTTTGGTTTGGTGAGAAGAGGGATGGACACTCAAGGATGGACTCTCACACTGAGACTATCCCACCTAAGTCTGTACCTGTGCTGTATTACATCCTCCAATAAACCTTCTATTCAACCCTATGATCCAACCTGGCAAGTTGCTTTGATTTCCACTTCAAGAATTACTACTACTACTACTACGGAGAAATACACAACGCAGAGTCTTTACGAACAGTTTAGAAATAAGCTGAAATCTAACACATCTGTTTCACCTCATTTATATTCTTATTTTATTTTTTTGTTGGCCTACAGAAAGCTTCTTTGCAGTCAGTTCAGCTGAACATTTTACTGTATGACAGTAACAAATAAGTTACCCTAAATTTTTCTAAATTTTTTTTAGTGTTTTTCATTCATCAGTGCAATAAATAAAGAGTTTTGCCAAAATACTCCAACAATGTTGCAGTATCAACTATAGGTTTACAGTATGACTCTGTGGGATTGTGAGTTTAGCCCATTGGAGCTCATTGGATAGACAAATATGCATTGTTTCCTATTCTGCTACGATTGTGTCAATGCAATATTTATATTCTATATTCCCAGTGTTGTATTACAATCAGTGGTGTAGTCTACGTGATACGCAGGTATACGCCGTATACCCACTAGGAACGCACCAGGATTTGCGCGTACCCACTTAAAAATGTGCACGGATACGTATCAATCGTCTTGTGACAGATCTTTCACTTCTGTGTTTATTTTTCGCAAATACCGGTTGGGTATAACTGCAATAAAATACTTTAAGCAGGGGAAGTTATCTCCTACATTCACCATTCATAAAATTCTCCCTGCGTGCTCTGCCCTGTTACGAAGCGCGAAGCTGCCCCTGCATCTCTGCATGTTAGTTGGCGGGCCGAGCCCCTCCTTCTCGCGTGTGTGTGCGTGTGTGTGCGTGCGCGCGTGTGCGTGTGTGTGTGTGTGTGTGTGTGTATGTGTGTGTGTGTGTGTGTGTGTGTGTGTGTGTGTCCAGTCCTCCCATATTAATGTGTAAACCACATAATAAGTAGTCAACGGAAGACAGTGTTTTAATCCCACTGTATATCTCCTTGTTACTTTTAGATGAGAACCCCTGGCCAGCCTTTCAGACTGGGTGTCAGGCTAGGGAATTTAAAAACAGGCATCCTTGGTTAGAGTGGAGGGGAAAAGAGTTAGGTAAATGTCAGCCAACATACAGTTGGTATGCACAATTGAAATTCATAATTATATCACTATGCAAATGAGAGTATAGCTAATTCATGGTCATTTTTAAGGTGCAGTAATTTCACACTTTTACACAATTCAATTAGGCCTACTGTATGGTATGTTAGATAACAACAGTAAGAGCTCAAATTAGAGCAATTGAAAGAGTGAAACATTAGTCTCCTGTCATCTCCTTCTCATGCACTGGTTAGCCATGGTTGTAAACAGTTCATTAAATTATTTTGAGTAGATTTTGTCCTTATTTAGCATGTGCTATTGCTACTATAGATATACAAAGGACAACTTTTCATTTTTGTGTTCTATTTTTTCATACTGTTATTAAAACTGATAAACCTACTCAGCTTTCCATGATTGTTGATAATCGTTATACTCTTAAATCAGCGGGTGGTAGACCGCTGCGTTGTGGTGCGACACCCCATTATCGCCACACACGTACACGTACCGGTGGGACGGGTTTGTACGAGGCTGGGAGGGAATCATCACAGTATACCCACTACAATAAAATAGACTACACCACTGGTTACTCCTCTGTCGTGCATTGCCTTTGCGGTTGCTTTGTAATGATCATTTAATGTATGAATCTGTGAAATGGTGCAGCCATGAAATTCACAGTAGACACGATTAGTGTTAATTGTTCTTCATTACGGTTTTTCTCAGGCGCTTTGGTACATTTCTCAGATCAGAATTGAAATTTGCAAAACAGTAAGTGCATTTCTCAAAACAATTCGTACAAATAGCAAAACACCATGGATTTAATGCCAAAGCACTTCTCTTGCTCAAAATCCTTAGTTTGTTTCTCATCCTTAGTTTGTTTCTCAAAAGTAAATGTCTGTGTCAATGAACATGTCAGTGCCATCACAATGACAAGTCCTTGTGTCATTGTGTACGAATAAGACTTAGTCATGTTGTCAATATAACAGTGTACTCTGGAGGGATGTTCTGATGTAAACTATGGCTAAAGTTTTGAAGACAATTATTGTCAATTGTTAAGTTACACCTTAGTGTATGTGGGAGATTGATTGCAAGAGACTGGACAAGATTCACATTTACGCTTTGACTGTTTGTACTGTAATTTGTTGACAGACCATGTCATTGCTAGAAATGTGAACATAGGAAAATCTCCTTAGCGTAAACTGTGCATGCATTGCTGTAGGAATTACAGTGCAGTCTTCCTACACCTCCTGACATTCCTGTCTGTTGGGCCACAAATTCTCAGGCAGCCTCACTCCTCTTCCTCTTCTTCTTTTCTCTGGCTGTTGACCCTGTCCAATTCCTTGTCCTTCCATTGTCAGACAATGTAACATTGTGTTGTGCTCAAGCTATATACTTGCCAGTTCATGGTTCAGGAAGATTCAGGACAGATTTAGAAAAAAAAGTCTAATGGAAATGTTTAGAAATAAGGTTGACATATTATGACAACTTGTTCAACCATTTTGCCTGTAAAGACTTATGCAATGAACTAATGCCTAAATGTTGTGGGGGAGTGTATTCAATAGAGACCCATTACAATGCATTCTGATCAACATGACATAAGCAATTGATAATGTAGGAAAGAGCAGAGAATTGTAAATGATCATTTGCATGAATGTACCAAAGCATTTGCAACTTGTTCGAAGAAATGAGAAAATGCTTTTTTTGATGTGCACAAGTGACACAATGATGTGGAGATTGAACGGGTAGTTTTGGGAATTTCAATTCTGATCTGAGAAATGTACCGAAGCGAGTGAGAAAAACTGTAAGCATACATACTGTGAGTGCATTACTGTTGTGTGTGGTTCCCTGTTCCACCCACACCACATCCTGTGTGAGGATGTGATACCTACCCGGGCCGTGTGAGCGCCTGCACGCGAGGAACACCTCGTCTTCACCAGACAGCTGAGGACGCCATCTTAGGACGCCACCAACAGAGAGCCTCAGAAGAAGAACTTCAACTACCTAACCACCTCTAAATAAAGAGAGAGACGACACACACACACACACACATATACACACAGACACGCACACACACACACACACACACACACACACACACACACACACACACACATATATACACACAGACACGCACACACACACACACACACACACCGAACTGTTGGAAGGGGAGGTACTTGAGGAAGTAAGAGGGAGAGCGAGAGAGAGAGAGAGAGCGAGAGAGAGAGAGAGAGAGAGAGAGAGAGAGAGAGAGAGAGAGAGAGAGAGAGTGAGTTTAAAATTAAAATATCGGAACAAGTGAATGGTTAATCGTCCTGGGGATTAATTGTTCGAGTTTGAGATTGTACACAAAACCAGTTTCATATCAAAAGGAAGACAGCGAAGCTAAGCACTGCTTCGGGACCACTATAGTTCTAGTTCCGGTTCTATATATAGTTCGGACCGAGACGCTCTGTCTGCTCTGTCCTGTGTGTGTGTGTGTGTGTGTGTGTGTGTGTGTGTGTGTGTGTGTGTGTCTGTGTGTGTGTGTGTGTGTGTGTGTGTGTGTGTGTGTGTGTGTGTGTGTGTGTGTGTGTGTGTGTGTGTGTGTGTGTGAGTGAGTGAGTGAGTGAGTAGAAAGTCTCTCTCTCTCTCTCTCTCTCTCTCTCTCTCTCTCTCTCTCTCTCTCTCTCTCTCAGACGCTCTTTTTTACAGCTCTGGTTACACCGATAAACACACACACACACACACACACACACACACACACACACACACACATTAACATACACACACATTAACATACACATGTCCGTTCTTTGGCCTGCGGGAGACAGTTTTCCATATTTTTACTGAGTGCCCGAGACTCACTGTTTTTTTCTCTCTTTTAACTTTGGTTTTTAGTCTGTTGAATGTGTTTTTTTCTGAAAAAGTTTTTATCTTTGGGGCTGGATACAAAAAAAGTAATATTTTTAAGTGGCAGCTAGTAAATTATCTCTTAGGAGATGCGAAAATGGCCGTGTACATCAGCCGGAGAAATAAGGTGGAGGGCAGAGCAGGGCATGAGGCCCCTCCTTTGTTCCTCTGTAACGTCAGAGCCAGAGTCTGGCTGGAGTATACGTTTTATAAGGCGATTGGGGATGTAGATGCTTTTAAACAGCGCCCGTGTTACAATAATATTATTTGCTTTGTTGAAAATGATGAGTTGCACTTTGCACAGGATTTTGTTGGATAAACCAACAATTTTTAAAGACTGAACAAATAGCACTTTTCCTGATGTATTGTACTCTCGGTTGATTGTAAAAAAAAGTGTTTTTGAAAAATCTAAATCAAATCTCTCTCTTTCTCCGTGTTTACGAATTGCAAACTGTAATTCATCGGGCTGTGGCTGTGGTCACATGATGGAGGAGGAGACCGGAGGGGAGGAGGTCCTGGCCGAGGTCTGTGCACACACACACACTGCAACATGTTTGCACACATATTACAACATGTTTGCATGCACGCACAAGAATGCACACACACACACACACAGACACGAATGCACACACACAAACACACACACACACACACACACACACACACATTACAACATGTTAGCGCACACACTCAAAAATGCTTGAACAGACACAAATACACACACAAACACACACACACTCACTCATTCACTCTAAAGCCTAGTCTTGACACACACTAAAGCCTACTCTGGACACACACACAAACACACACTCTAAAGCCTACTTGACACACACTGCTGAGTTCTTCAAGGAAAGTGATCGAATCCAAAGGAATAGCTTTAAAGAGACTTTATTTAGTATAAAGTATTTTCGGTATGGTAAACTGATACTCTGAAGCAAGGAGAGATTGAAGATGTATCTAAGCACGTGCAAGCGTCTCCTAGCTGATCAAAAACATTAACCCATGTATGTCTAATAGCTGCCAAGAAGATTCTGAAGACTTGCTCGATATGTAGGATGTTATGGTCTGAACAGCGTGGTCCGGAAGGAGAGGGAGGAGCCAGTGTGACGTAACCCTCGGCTTCCTCACCTGGTCTGTGGTGCTGCCTTCTGTGGCTAAAGTATTTATTGCAGCCTTCAGTAAGGTCTTGCTCCCCTTGTGGCTATATATGGTATTTACGGCTTATATGTATGGTCCTACTCCCTAGTGGTTAAGTGAGGGAAATACAGCTTGTGTTCTTAAAATACGTAACAATACACACACACACACACACACACACACACACACACACACACACTAAAGCCTACTCTTGACACACACACACACACACACACACTCTAAAGCCTACTCTTGACTCTTGACTAAAGCGTACCCCCCTAAAGGGATCCTGCACATGCGTGACCCGGGGATGGAGGCAGCCTGGGCGCTACTCGACCACTGTTACATGCAGCAGAGATGAAGTCTCCAGTAAGAAGCAGCCCTCCCCTGCGGTGAGTGTCCCCCGTCAGGGGCAGAAGGCCGCCCGCTGGGGGCCGGGTGATCGGGGCGGCCTCGGACCTTGGAGGCAGTATTCGTATGGCCTGTTTCTTCAACGGCCGTGAAACGACTAAAGGTAAGGGAGCACACACACACACACACACACACACACACACACACACACACACACACACACACACACACACACACACACACACACAAGCTGTGTGTGTGTGTGTGGAAGCTGATTTCATACCTCTCCCCCCCCCTTATGGGATGTTAAAGTGGCCTTTAAACGGAGCCGGAAACTAAAAGGCACACTCTTTAAATGTCTTGCACACACACAGTCATAAACACATGCTCTAACGTACATGCATGCACGCACACACAAAGAAGCACACACATTTGTTGGATTATTTACACTGCAGTTTCTCTGACTGGACTTTGAAAGGATAACATCGTTATGACATAATCAATACTGAATGTGTACAATGTTAATGTGTCTATGAGCTCAGCTAATACTCATAATGCAGACCACCACAACAAAAAGCCTCGTGGTGGTTTGTATATTGTGCAATGGTTCAATGGAAGTATAACGCAGTGCTAGCACTTCTCAACAGGAACACTGTGTGTGTGTGTGTGTGTGTGTGTGTGTGTGTGTGTGTGTGTGTGTGTGTGTGTGTGTGTGTGTGTGTGTGTGTGTGTGTGCCCAACCCCCCACACAGGCTGTCCCTCTCAGAAATGGTGGACCTGAAGAAGTTACGCTTCTTCACGGTCCCTCCGGACGGAGGCTCTGTCGTGACCTCGCCCGTCAGCTCCTCCACGTCCAGAGACAGGTGTGTGTGTGTGTGTGTGTGTGTTTGGAGGCGTCAGGCGGAACCTGCCTGGGAAGTATCACTTCAGAGGCCATAAAAGTATTGGGGAAAGGCTCCTAATGGGAGGGAGGTGTGGGAGGGAGGGAGGGGAGAATAAAGAATGTGCTGCTTTAATTGTAACTTCAACACTCTGTACAAACAGTAAACGTAAAGGTTCACACGCAGAATCAGCGCTAGAATGACGAGCTTCCTACTGAGCCTCGTGGAGACACAGAGCCAGGCTAGCATGGTTAGGGATGAGCATTACACTAACCGGGAGGGAGGGAGGGAAGGAGGGAGGGAGGGAGGGAGGGAGGGAACACGCAGCATCAGCGCTAGACCTCGAGCTTCTAGCTAGACCTCGAGCTTCTAGCTCAAGGTCTAGCTTCGCCACTGCTGCACACCTGGTCTGGGTCTGATTGGACTTTGGAATTAGTGTGGAACGGTGGGTCTAGGGCGGGCTATGTTCTCACCTTTCTCCTTTGTAAAGCGCATTGTATTGCCTTTGGGCCGATATGAAGTTAACTGTGCTCATTCGTTTTGCCGCGGCACTCCAAACAATTAATTTCGTTCCCACATTCGTCCAATCCACTCCAATAGTGGTCCTGCATTGAGTTTGAATCCAACTCTAACGAATAAATGGTCCAGTTTTAAGTTTCATAGAATATTAATACATTCCCAGGGCATGTTAGATAAGTGCACGCCCGGCCACTCGTAACACAACGTCAACTGATGGAATGGGCTATTTCATACATCCTCACAACCAGAAATTGGAATTAATCAAATAAATGACATGATACTGAAATGGCTACTTTTTGGTCGAACATGTTGAGCTGAAGTTGGCGCCACTGATTGATAGACTGTCGGAATGGTGGTAGTAAGAGGTTTCGGAATGGCAGCATGTCGGAATGGCAGCATGTAACCGATAATGGCATAACAGCGTTAAACGCCATGGCAGCTCGTCTACAGCACAGTTCAATACATAAATGTATTATTCCATTCTCTATGAGGTCCCCATTGCAGGTCTCCCAACCTGAACCATACCTTGATCTGCAGGTGTTATGAAGAGCGCTGACTAAATGGCCTACCGTTGGAGGCGGACCTCTTCCCCTTGCGGGCCAGGGTGAGCTGGACCTGCTGCTGGACCCGGACGCTCCGGTCGACGGAGTGGAACCTGGCCGGGCTCAGGAGGCTGTGCTCGGCCGGCAGGGCCAGCCTGCTGTCGTCCAGGACCTGAGGGGGGAGAACGGACTTGAAGCAACCCTCGTCCCCCATCCCGGATCCTTCCGGTGTCGGTCCACGACGGCTGGTCGTCTCCCCCTGTTGTGAGGGCATCACTTCTCCGGTATCGGTTACTTATTGTCGTCCGCCTGTGTGTGTTTTATGGGACAGACCCGGTGCGCGGTCCCAGTGAAGTGCGCCAGGACGGTGTAAAGTTGCTATGCTTTGTTTCAGGGCGTCACCCGGTGTCATTTTACCCGAGGCTCTGTTAAAGCGAGACGCCCCGTTCCGCGGGTTCAGGTGAGAAGCTGAACGACAGTTGAGTCATTTGCGTGGCGAGGGAATGACGGCGGTGGATGACACTGAGTGGTGTTGTTTTTTTACTTGAATTTGTAAATTAAAGCACACACGAACACGTATACACACACACACACACACACATACACTCACACACACACACACACACACAGACACATACACATACACACACACGCGTATTTCTGTGTGTGTGTGTGTGTGAGAGCCATGATGTATTAGATCCAGAATTGATAAGCCCCCTTCATGGCGGTCGACAGACGGCTTCCTTCCTCCTTCACAGGTCTGTCCTGTTATCCCCCCTCCACCGCCATGGAGGACTCCGAGTCCATCTACTCCCCCTGCTGGTCGGTGGTCATACTGCAGCTCAATTAAGATCCCTGACAATATATTGCTTGAATTTTCCCGATGGTAACCTTTCTTTCTGTTTTCTTCTTTAAGGCGAACAATTTGTCTGGCTTTTGTTTAATTGTGTTTGGAACTTCGTCATCAAGGAATAATCCTTATATTCGTTTTTACGAGCTGTAGTGGACGACACGTGACCCTAGGGGGCAGTAAGGAAGCATACAAGTCATTCTTTGAACTTTCATGTGTCATTAAAACTACATTTAGATTAACATCAGACTAGCTCTTAGAAATCCTACGTTTTACACATACACACAACCCTACATCTGTGTGAACTACATCCTGAGGAACCGACAAAAACGGGGGGCACGTATCAACGTCTGATGTTGCAAAAGGGTTGGTGATGAAATGGCCTGTGATGGATGAGCGGTTTATCACAGCCGGTGTTAAAATAAGGGCCCCTCTTTCGATGAGACAGATCTGAACATCATTGTCATGCAGCTATTAGTTCATAATAATAAAGAATATTCCATATAATGGTTATGGATTTTTTTGATTTGTCAAATAAGGTTTAAACGACCGGATATGCAAATTTTTAGGTTTGCCACCAAACCAACTGACATTTTTTTTGCACAAGAGTGTTTTCATTTCGTTGATTGAAGTAACATCTGTAGTCTCTCTCCCTCTCTCTCCCACACATACAAAATAAACGGGGTCACATGTCGATTATCAAATCCTTTCTTCTTATTTTTCCTTCTCATAAATCTGATTCCAGTATTACAAACAGATTCCAACAAGTTTTGGGTAACATTTTGTTCCATGTGCCACTGTTGATAAATCCGCCATAATAATGCCATAAGTTCACGATGCTCACGTAGCTGCCACGGCTATCGCCATCCGGCTTAAACCCCGCCCTACTATAAGGGTACTGTTGGCGGTGGAAACACGAGCCGTAACTGAGCTGGGCTATACGGCGCCCTCACCACTGGGCTGAGGCGTGCTGGGTCCGGAGCGTACCCGCCGGTGGACCAGCGATGGAGCCGTAGTCGGGTTAATACAGGAGTGAATGGGCTGCTGGAGCACCCGCTCTGAACGTCAAACATCACCGGGGATGGCGTTACATTGTAGTGAGTTGAACCCCCTCTCCGTCTGCAGACAACGCCAAAGGGTCCTTTTCCCGCCAGCGACCGACACCAAAGTGCCCTTGCCAACAGTGGGTATTTGACGGAGTGAGACTGTGTTGCTTAAACAAAGCTCACAGTGGCTGCATTTAAAGATTCCCCCCATGTGTGTGAGAACTGTGACTTTGTCTGTTCAGCTCTTCTCTCCTCTCCATCCTCTCCTCTCCTCTCCCCTCCTCTCCTCTCCTCTCCATCCTCTCCTCTCCCCTCCTCTCCTCGCTCTTCTCCTCCCCTCCCTTCTTCTCCTCATCCTCTCTCTTATCTCTGCTCTCCTCTCTAGCCCATCTAGGATTGTGTTCATTATTGTCGTACATGAAACACTACGTGGGTCCACATGTCAAAGGTCACCCCATTTAGATGTGTGAATCTAAAATAGATGTAGTACAGCTGAACCCCCACTGGGGGAGTTCCGCTGTAGTGAATCACTATGGTGACGGTGACGCTCCCGCTCGTGCGGAGTCCTCCTCCCCATAAGCCACGCCCACTGACTGCCTGGACGGCGCGAGGAGAGGGAGAGACCCCGACGCTGTTGGCACGAGAGCCGTGGACCGCGATTATACGTTGATATGGGTTTCACCTTCTCCCTGGTGGTCTGAATAAGTCGCCAAGTGTGTCGTTAGTCGCCTTTTAGAAATAAAGGCGCAAGGAGAGTCATGATTAGGGGGGGAGCCAGGCTTTGTGTACATCCGGGGCTTAGCCCTGGATGTATGGGGGGGGGGGGGGGGGGGGGTCTGGGGCTCCTCCCCCAGAAACTTTAAAATTTCTAAGATTTCTTTCCTGCATTCTATTTCATATTCTAGGTCACTCCATTTTAGGGTGACCTGCTGGACATTGGCAAATCCTAAATCCCTTCTAGTTCTTAGCCTACATTTTCAGTTGCAGGGCCCACTCAAGACAATTATGTTCAATGGAAAGAAACAATAACCACTTAACTATTGAACTCTAGAGATTTTTATGTAGACTTATAAATTTGAGAGCAACTTTCAGTAGATTCAAAGTAGGATTGCGGAGAAGAATTGTTTGTTTGTTGGCCTTTTTGCATTTTATGCTGGTGTGCTTGGCCAAAAATAGGCCCATGATTTTGTATCGAAGTACTATCCATGCTGTTGAATGTCCTTTCCACTAGATGGTAAAAAACTCAAGAATGGTGACAATTGTTAGCTAATGTACTTTAACAACTTCAAAGTAATTTTTCACCAAAAAAAAAAGATACAGGGCTTTTGAGGTGAGATTCTGGGCTTCAGTCCCAAAAACCCAACTCTGTCTAACCCCTACCTGTTCCATTACCACATATATCCTTAAACACTGTCTAACCCCTACCTGTTCCTTTACCACATATATCCTTAAACACTGTCTAACCCCTACCTGTTCCATTACCACATATATCCTTAAACACTGTCTAACCCCTCCCTGTTCCATCACCACATATATCCTCAAACACTGTCTAACCCCTACCTGTTCCATTACCACATATATCCTTAAACACTGTCTAACCCCTCCCTGTTCCATTACCACATATATCCTTAAACACCGTCTAACCCCTCCCTGTTCCATTACCACATATATCCTTAAACACTGTCTAACCCCTCCCTGTTCCATTACCACATGTATCCTTAAACACTGTCTAACCCCTCCCTGTTCCATTACCACATATATCCTTAAACACTGTCTAACCCCTACCTGTTCCATTACCACATATATCCTTAAACACTGTCTAACCCCTACCTGATCCATTACCACATATATCCTTAAACACTGTCTAACCCCTACCTGATCCATTACCACATATATCCTTAAACACTGTCTAACCCCTCCCTGTTCCATTACCACATATATCCTTAAACACTGTCTAACACCTCCCTGTTCCATTACCACATATATCCTTAAACACTGTCTAACCCCTCCCTGTTCCATTACCACATGTATCCTTAAACACTGTCTAACCCCTCCCTGTTCCATTACCACATATATCCTTAAACACTGTCTAACCCCTCCCTGTTCCATTACCACATATATCCTTAAACACTGTCTAACCCCTCCCTGCTCCATTACCACATATATCCTTAAACACTGTCTAACCCCTCCCTGCTCCTTTACCACATATATCCTTAAACACTGTCTAACCCCTCCCTGTTCCATTACCACATATATCCTTAAACACTGTCTAACACCTCCCTGTTCCATTACCACATATATCCTTAAACACTGTCTAACCCCTCCCTGTTCCATTACCACATATATCCTTAAACACTGTCTAACCCTCCCTGTTCCATTACCACATATATCCTTAAACACTGTCTAACCCCTACCTGATCCATTACCACATGTATCCTTAAACACTGTCTAACCCCTCCCTGCTCCATTACCACATATATCCTTAAACACTGTCTAACCCCTACCTGTTCCATTACCACATATATCCTTAAACACTGTCTAACCCCTACCTGATCCATTACCACATATATCCTTAAACACTGTCTAACCCCTCCCTGTTCCATTACCACATATATCCTTAAACACTGTCTAACACCTCCCTGTTCCATTACCACATATATCCTTAAACACTGTCTAACCCCTCCCTGTTCCATTACCACATATATCCTTAAACACTGTCTAACCCTCCCTGTTCCATTACCACATATATCCTTAAACACTGTCTAACCCCTACCTGTTCCATTACCACATATATCCTTAAACACTGTCTAACCCCTCCCTGTTCCATTACCACATATATCCTTAAACACTGTCTAACCCCTACCTGTTCCATTACCACATATATCCTTAAACACTGTCTAACCCCTACCTGTTCCATTACCACATATATCCTTAAACACTGTCTAACCCCTCCCTGTTCCATTACCACATATATCCTTGAACACTGTCTAACCCCTACCTGTTCCATTACCACATATATCCTTAAACACTGTCTAACCCCTACCTGATCCATTACCACATATATCCTTAAACACTGTCTAACCCCTACCTGTTCCATTACCACATATATCCTTAAACACTGTCTAACCCCTACCTGTTCCATTACCACATATATCAGGGGTTGACATTAAGGTTTCAAAAGCACTTGCCCATCGGGCAAGTACAGGTCAGGTTCAACTTGCCCGAATGTGATGTTCACTTGCCCAAATTATAATCAGAATCTTGAACAGGCCTCTTTTTGCCAGGCACGCGGCCTGGTTTTGGGGGGGCTCAGAAAAATCATCCTAGCTCAGACTGAAGCTGAATACTAGCTTCCACACATGTTGTGTTTAAAAAATAACAAACTTCCCTTTGTTTACTTATTTATCGAGCGGTCACATCGTGTCATGAAGTGATTTCAGTCCACCGTTGCAACCTATTAAAGCTATCGCCAAGTTATATGTAGACCTGCATGATTTCATGCAAATGTAGCTGCTGAAGGACTGAAGGAGCTTCGGTGCCTTTTGAGGACCAGGCCGCTGGTGGTCCCCTTCAAGGACACTGCTGACGGGAGTGGGGTGATGACCGCATTGAGGGCGGTCACCAGCCACTATGTGGTGAACCTAACCGGCCTGTTGAGGAACAGCAAGGGACTCGGGGGGTTCCTCTCAACCTGGTCCGCCTACCAGGCTGAGCTGGCTCTGGAGGTGGTCTGGGGCCACCCGCTGTGCCAGGAAGACAGAGTCTATTCCGTCAGCCTGGGGACCGCGAGAATTGACGGAGCCGCCACCCCTGAGAAACTGGACCGGGGACAGGGAGCAAGCAGAGCGGATAGAGACTTTTCAGATTTTGTGAGTCCATCGAGGGGACCGTTCCGGTGCTGGGGGGTGCACTGTGGATGGTCTTCCTCGAGGACTGCTAGTTGAAGACGTTCTCGAACCCGCCGGGGGCGCTGCAGGGTACCGCAGCCACCGGGCAAGGTTGCCAAGTGGTTGGAGGTGGAAAAGGTGACAGAGGACCTTGCCACACGGGACTCCTTCCGCCACCCCAGTGCATTTGGTCGGGCAAGGGAAATTGCCAAGGCCAAAGGACATGACATTAAGGACCTGCTGACCCAAGTCCTGCCCCATTACACCCTCAGGGACATCAGAAAGAAGAAAGTGCTTTAGTGGGAGGACGACAGGTTTGTGGAGGTGCTGAGGCCCGGGCAAAAGCCCTGTGCCGAGATTTGGGCAGCAGGCTTGACGGAGGCGGTCTGTAGGGAGATCGAGGCCAGGTACGAACGGTACGGCTTCTGTGCCGTACCGTTCGTATTGGGCATTCAAAAGGGCAAAGCTGAAGCAAATGAGGAGGGTGGACGCTGAGGCTCGACCTACTACGGACCCACTTGAGGAGAGGGAGCTGCCTGGGGTGCTGCCATGGGGTGTCATTTACACACACCCCATGACACTTGTTCGGTTCATTTTACTTGAAGTTCGGTTCATTTTACTTGAAGTTCGGTTCATTTTACTTGAAGTTTGGTTCATTTTACTTGAAGTTCGGTTCATTTTACTTGAGGTTCGGTTCATTTTACTTGAGGTTCGGTTCATTTTACTTGAAGTTCGGTGGCTGAGCGCCAGACTGACACTGACACACACGCACACAACATATTTATACACTTACATCTGCATACACTGCACCCACGGAATTTATACACACATGACACTTGTTCAACCTTCACAAGGACTATGCCTTGACGTGGCGTGAGGGCCTGCGTGCCCCTGGGAGCACCCCCGCAAATATGCAGTGGGGCTTCCATGGGCCAGACCAAAAAGTCCAGGGGTTAACCCTAACCCATAGATAGAAATTAAATGTATATAGTGCTTAATATGGTACTCTAAGACGCTTTAATAGTCGACCCTTAAATTCCGAAGATGGAGTGTTGAACTTGAGCACGACGAGTAGGATGTTTTTATTGTTTATTATCATCACTATATATTTATAAAGGACTAATGTTCTACATTTGTCTGTTTTTGAAAACCGTGATAAAACGTATAGACCTAGACAATAGAAAATATAGGCTATCATTTTATAAAATTACTTTGACACATTGGGACGTTGGGAGTAACGCATTGCAAAAGTGTCTATCTATCTATCTATCTATCTACGTATCTATCTATCTATCTATCGTGTTGGGAGCAACGCGTTACAAAAGTGGCTATCTATCTACGGATCTATCTATCTATCGTGTTGGGAGTAACGCGTTACAAAAGTGGCTATCTATCTACCTATCTATCGTGTTGGGAGTAACGCGTTACAAAAGTGGCTATCTATCTATCTACGTATCTAATAATAATAATAATAATATCTTTATTTTATATTGCGCTTTTCAGATACCCAAAGTCGCAGATTACAAAGTCATAGAGGGGGGGGGGTATTACAGACAGGGGGACAGTACAAGCAGGACACATTTACATTTACAGGCAAAGAAGGGGGGGGGGGGGGGTATTACACAGCACAGGCAGAAAAAAAAAAACAGTTATTGAGATGTAACAGGGGGTAGAAGTGTAGGCAGTTGGGTAATGGTGGCTAGGGATAGGGAGATCATAGGCTTGGGTGAAGAGGTATGTTTTGAGGCGGGACTTGAATGTTGTGAGTGAGGGAGAGTGGCGAACAGATTGGGGGAGGGAATTCCAGAGTCGGGGTGCTGTGCGTGAGAATGCTCTGTCGCCAAAAGTTTTTAATCGGGATGTTGGTGTAGTCAGGGTGAGAGTGGAGGAGGAACGGGTGGCTCGGGAGGGGCTGTGGGGGAGGAGGTCAGACAGGTAGGGGGGGGCTAGGTGGTGAAGAGCTTTGAAGGTGAGGAGGAGTATTTTGAAGTTGATGCGCTGCTTGATGGGGAGCCAGTGGAGAGAGTGGAGAATGGGAGTGATGTGTTCACGGGACCGGGTGTGGGTGAGGAGGCGGGCAGCAGAGTTTTGGACCATTTGGAGTCTATGGAGGGAATGGGAGGAGATGCCAGTAAGGAGGGAGTTGCAGTAGTCGAGGCGAGAGGAGATGAAGGCATGGATGAGGGATTTAGCAGCAGGGGGGGGGAGGCAGTGTCTGATTTTGGCGATGCGGCGGAGGTGGAAATATGAGGTCTTGACGATGTGGCTGACATGGGGAGTGAAGGTAAGGGTGGGGTCCATGATGACACCCAGATTGCGTACCAGGGTGGAGGGGGTGATGGTTGAGGAGTCGATGGTGAGTGAAATGGGACCAGTTTTATTGAGAGTGGATTTGGTGCCAATGAGGAGGAGCTCAGTTTTGTCACTGTTGAGTTTGAGGAAGTTGTGAGTTAGCCAAGTTTTTATTGTGGAGATGCAAGTTTCGATGTGGGTGAGGGGAGGATTTTGGGGGGATTTGGTGGTGACGTATATCTGGGTGTCATCGGCGTAGCAGTGGAAGTCCAGGGTGAGTTGGCGGAGGATGTGACCAAGGGGGAAGAGGTAGCAGATGAAGAGGAGGGGGCCGAGGACTGATCCCTGGGGGACCCCCTGCGTAACTGGGGAGAGGGTGGATGAGTGACCGGAGAGGGAGATGAACTGTTGCCTGTTTGTGAGGCATGATGTGAGCCAGTCAAGTGCAGAGCCCTCAACACCCAGTTGGCGCAGCCTTTGTAGGAGGATGGAATGGTTTATAGTGTCAAAGGCTGCGCTGAGGTCTCGTAGTAACAGGATGTTGAGGGCACCGGAGTCTGCAGAGGTGAGGAGACCATTGAGTACTTTGACCAGGGCAGTTTCAGTGCTGTGAAGTGGACGGAAACCAGATTGGAGGGGTTCGTAGAGGTTGTTTGACTGGAGGTGGGTGTGGAGTTGGGCGGCGACAATGCGTTCAAGTGTTTTGGAGAGGAACGGCAGGTTGGAGATGGGGCGGTAATTGGAGAGGTTGGAGGGGTCGAGGGTGGGTTTTTTGAGGATGGGGGTGATGGAGGCCAGTTTGTAAATGGAAGGAACATGGCCAAGGGATAGAGACTGATTGAAGAGGGTGGTGAGATGGGGGATGAGAGCAGGGAGGCAGGCCTTGGTTAGGGTCGTTGGGAGGAGGTCAAGAGAGCAGGTGGTGGTTTTAGAGGCAGTGATGATGTCTAAGATGTGAGAGGAGTCAACAGGGGAAAAGGCGGTGAGGGGAGGGTGGGTGGTCAGGGAGAGGGGGGGGGTCAGGGGTGGGGGGGGTGATAGAGTTGATGGCGACGGCAGTCAGGGAGCTGTTGATTTTGGAGATTTTGTCATTGAAGGCAAGAAGGAAAGAGTTGCAGAGGTCAGGGGAGGAGGGTGGTGTGGTGTCCAGTGGCTGGAGCAGCTTGTTGACGGTGGCGAACAGGGTGCGGGGGTTCCGGTGAGAGCTGTTGATGAGGGTGGAGAGGTGGGCAGATTTGGCGGCTTGGAGAGCATCACGGTAGGAGGAGATGTGTTGCTTGTAGGCTTCGGCGTGGACAGTGAGGCGGGTTTTTTTGAGGAGTCGTTCAAGTTGGCGGCCCGTCTGCTTCATGGTGCGGAGTTCAGGGGTGTACCAGGGGGCAGGGTTGGTGTATAAGACAGAGGAAGTTTTCCAGGGGGCAAGAGAATCAAGGGAGTCGGAGAGGGTGGTGTTTAGCATGGCAGCATAGTCATCGGGGGAAGAGGGGGCGGAGTCAGGGGGGAAAGCAGAGGATATGAGCTGGGAGAGCGTGAGGGGGTTGACTGACTTGATGTTGCGGTAGGTAATGGTGCGTTTTATGGGGTTGTGGGGCGAGGGTAGGGGGGCGGAGAAAAGGATGCAGAGATGATCAGAGAGTGAGAAGGGGAGGGGGTGGGGGTTGGATATGGGTAGGAGAGAGGAACAAACTAAGTCCAGAGTGTGGCCTTTGGTATGGGTGGGGAAGTCGATGTATTGGGTGAGGTGGAAGCAGTCCAGGAGAGAGAGGAAGTCAGACGTCAGTGGGGCGTTAGGGCAGTCAATTTGTATGTTGAAGTCACCAGTGAGTAGGAGGCGGGAAGAGAGAGAGGATGCGATGGTGAGGAGGTCAGACATGTCAGTGAGAAAAGAGGGGTGGGGCTTTGGGGGACGATAGATTAGAATGGCGGTGATAGAATTGGGGAGGGAGAGAGCGAGGTATTCAAATGATGAGATGGATGGAAGGTTGAGGTTCAGTTCAGTGATGGATGTAGATTTTTTGTGTATGACAGCAAGACCTCCCCCACGCCCGGAGAGGCGGGGTTTGGCAGTGTAACTGTAGTTGGATGGAGTGGCTTGGTTGAGAGCGTAGAAGTCCAGGGGCTGTTGCCATGTTTCACAGAGGAAAAGCAGGTCAATGTTGTTGTCGAGTAGCAGTTCAAGTATAATAGGTGATTTGTTGGAGAGGGAACGGCAGTTCAGCAGTGCAAGGGAGATGGATGGGGGCGCAGGGGTGGGGTGGCGGAGGTTGCTGAGGTTGGCAGTGCGGCTGGTGGGGGCGACGGGGGGGCGAAGACTATTCCAGAGTGAGGGGATAGGTGAGCCATCTTTGGAGTGTTGGTTGTGAGAGAGCCCAGAGCGCCGGTGGATGTAACGGGGCCAGCGAAGGATCCCAGCTGAGCTAGCTGCAGAGGCAGCAGCAGCTGGGAGACGGTAGTTGTGGTTGAGGAGGTGAAGGTCAGCAGCAGTGTAGGTGAGTGGACGAGAAGTTGGTGGCGTAGTGGTAGTCTGTCCAAGGAGGAGATGTAAAGTAGCAGCAAATGAGAATAATCCGTTTAGTAAACTGGCGGTGGCTAGAAGCTGGTTAGCTAGAAGCTGGTGGGCATGGAGTTGAGGGAAAGCGGCAGTGGACTGGGTGTTGAAGTTGGTGGAGTGGGTGGCGTTGGTTGCCCCAGACCGTGTCTGCACGGCAGGTAGGACCCGCAGTGCCATGGCGGGCCTCAGCAGGCTGTAGCAGGCGAGCTGAGAGGGAGTGGAGGCTCCCTCCAGGAACGCCAGCAAGATAGCCAGACAACCGAGCCCAGATCACGCAGTCCACACACTCGAAGCCGGGAGAAAACAGATGAATCCAGTGATGAGGTGAGTCCGGAGATGGAGAAAGTTAATCCAGCTGCTAGCTAGCTGGCTAACGCAGTAGATGGTCCAGGAGTGAGGGAGGAGAAGAGTGAAAACGGGTGCAGCAATGACCGATGAAGTTGAAGGAATACGGATATGTAGACGGATATGTAGACGGGAACAAAACAAAACACTAGAAACGACTAACGACTAACAAAACACGAACGATTGGGACAGAAGCGGCAGTCAACAAACTAGACGCCAGCGTTGCTCTAGCCCAAATCAATCATTCACAACAGCTAACAGCTAACTTACATGGGCCTTCCCAACTGGTTGTCAGGTCATGGAGCTAGGCTACCATTAGCGTGTCGCTGGGCGGTGAGCTGCTGCCTTCCTTTAAATCCTTGGAACAAGACGATGCCCACCGCGTACAGCGCGCCCATGGCCGGCATTGTCCTGCGGGTCGCCGGGACAATCTCGGTGTTCGTTATGCTAGCTGCTGCTAGCTGCTGCTGCTCCCTATCGTGTTGGGAGTTACGCTTGACAAAAGTGGCTATCTATCTATCTACGTATCTATCTATATCTATCGTGTTGGGAGTAACGCGTTTCAAAAGTGGCTATCTATCTGCCTATCTATCTATCTATATACGTATCTATCTATCGTGTTGGGAGTAACGCGTTACAAAAGTGGCTATGGCCATAACCACTATGTAGGTCTAGCTATGTCATTCATTTTCCTATGAATTCTCTGTGAATGAAATTGAGAAGACTGTCTATCTATCTATCTATCCATTATTATTCCTCATGTCGGCGCCCGTCGTTTCCTCCACAGGCCTGTCCCGAGCAGGCACCTTGCTCATTTCTTCATCCACTCAACGGGCTTCCATCAAGTCTTCAGGGCTTGGTGTCCATATTGTGATGGTCGGCCGTGATCTTCGTTCTCTGGGTTAGGGTTAGGTACGGACGCAAGGCTTTCTTTGTTTTACGGGCATTTATAGATCCAAGTGTGACCGGCTGAATCTGCGTTGTGTTTGCCTGTAGTCAAAGGGTTCATTTTATTTTGCTAAATCCAGATTTTTTTTTCAGTCATGATCTTTTGGAATTGGCTGCAAAGATAGGGCACACAACACGGGCTTGGGTGCCTTCTTGGGGGCTCTTCTTGGCCGCTTCCTTCTTGTACATCAGTAATAACAGGTTTTGCAGTCATATAGATATTCAGAGCTCAAACGGATGAACTCACCCCTTCCTCTTCCCTGTATAGGTTCAGCCTGTTGTACATGGCCTCGATTACACTCCGTCTGTTGACACGCAAACAAACAAGATTTAGTGTTACAAAAAGACGACTCCCTCTTCTTCATCGTCTCAGATTCCTGAGCGTAGAGAGAGTGTGTGTGTGTGTCTCTGTGTCTGTCTCAGTGTGTGTCTCATTGTGTGTCTGTTTGTTATTTACTTGCTGGCCAGGCCTCCACCAGGTGGGAGGTTGGGCACGGTCTCCGTGGCCATTGCACCGCAGTACAGACACCAGGTCGGGGACCCCCTCGTCCCCAAAGCGTCCCAGCAGCTCTGCAGCCCCGGAGCAAACACACACACGCATGTGTGAGAAACACAAGAGTGCCTTGCAAAATAAATAAACGCCATCTACGCCAATTCATTATCATACAAGGAGATTTTTCTGGAAACTACGGTGACAACGTGGAGGGTAATTGGCGGTATCGGGGCAGTAGGACGCAGTCCATACTTACCCTCAACCCGCGACTCCAAGTATTTGTCCAGGTCCTCCTCCTTCTTCAGGGCCTCTTCGGTCACCTTGGGCGCGCCCGGTAGGCTCACCAGCACCACGCTCATGTTGTCCCTGCTCCCCTAGGGTGAGGGGGGGGGCGTTACAAACGCGTGGGCCTTTCCAACATAGTCATTTTTTCTTGAAGAAGAAGAACATAACATGAACACAAACATAATTAAACAACATCCTATCAAGTCACTGATAAGTTTCTCCAAATTTACATTTTAAAAATGCAAAGCTTCAAAAGAGAAGCCTTCAGAACCTCTTCTTTGTCGATAGGTATGTCCTTCTCTATGGACAGCAGGAGGAGGTCAGACAGCCGCTCTTGACCACACTGATTTCGGAGCACATCACTACCCTGTAGTGATGTGCTCCTCTTTGCTGCCTCCTTTAGTTGTCTCTCTCTCTCCTGAATCCTCCTCTTTTCACTGGGCATTTCGGCTTCACTTAACAATAACAAACAATACCCAAAATAGTGATAAGATTTAGGCATGAACCATTTTGAATGAAAGAATTCATGTGATGCATTACTTCCATTATTTATTCTTCTGGTTAAAACGAAATGTTAGAAACTAACTATCAGCAGACATGTAGCTTAGTTTGCCTACCAAAAAATGTGTAGACTATGTGATAAGGGGCTGCTTGTCTGCAAGCTAGCTAGCTGTCTGATTATTTAGGCTAAACGTTACGGGGCAAACTGAGCCTGGATTTATGAAGATTGTAATTAATTTCATAAAACGTGATGATTGATTGTTTGTTGGTTATACATCTCAAATTCACCTTTTCCGAGAACATCAAGGCAGTCGTCTCACAGGTGCCGGTGTTCCGGTTTATTATCTAGGCCTACATGAAATTCTGCATCCATTAAATGATTAAAAAAAAAAGTATATATTTTTTTTTTTTTCCTCGGAAGGGCAACCAGTGTGTTACTTCTCAGTTAAGTTCAAAAACCATCAGCTTAACTACTCTACCATCGAGAAGGAAACCCTGGCTATGCTCCTCGCCCTCCAGCACTTTGAGGTGTATGTGGGATCCAGTGCCTCTCCTGTTGTGGTCTATACAGACCACAATCCTCTTGTTTTTTTGGCCCGAATGTACAACAGCAACCAACGGTTGAGGCGGTGGGCTCTTCTGGTACAAGGCTACAACATTGCGATTCGTCACAAGAAGGGGGTGGACAACGTTGTGGCCGATGCCTTATCAAGAGGATAGTTTTTTTTGGGGTATATCAAGCTGATGTTTATGTTTTGTATGTAATAATGTGTGCTAACCCCCTGGGTTCGCTTTGATGGGGGGAGGTGTTACGTAGGTGGGTTGGCTCATCATTGTTATCGTGTTCCGTTCAATGTAAACATCAGGTTGGTATAGGTAGTTATTTTGTATGAGGTGTGACACAGTGATGAGTTTGTTTTGTAGTTCTGGCTTGGACACTGCACAGTAGGGATGTGTCGGTCGCGACTGATTCGTTACAACGAACGAATCCCGAACGTGAACGACAAGAACTGGTTCCCCAAAACAAGAAGAACTGGTTCTTTGATTCTTTTTTTTTAACATAAACCAAACATATGGTCACGTAAATAAAATATACAAACGAACAGAGCTCCGTCTCCCCGCGACTTCCATTGATTGAGTCTACAACTTTCTCAAAGATTCAGCCAATGAGAGGTAGCAATGGTGTTGGAATGGCACCTGGGTAAACCAATGACAAGGCGGTACCGTCGAATATGCGCGCTTTCTCTGTCTGACGTATCTTGGGTCATACCATTCGACTCATATATCCCCCTACATTTTTTCGAAAATAGACTTGACCTCCATCTGTTTATTGGATAAACGCATTTCCCAATCCCAGGAGTCTTTGCTCCATTCTACGTCAATTTAAGAACAAACAAAGAAATTAAACTGCAGTTCGTATTTTTTATTTATGACCATGCAAGTTCTGTAATGCCTGAACAATGAAGAATTAAATGTAAAGTAAAATAAAATTATAAATGTAAAACCATGAATGAAATATAGAGAGTAAGCAAGTGGTATAAATATTGGTGGGACGTTCGACATACTATATAGCAGGCATCTCCAAACGGCGGACTGCGGTCTTGACTGTCCTATCCGGGCCCACGACCAATTATAAAAAAAAGTTTTTTTATTATTTATTTTTTTTAAGATGTAATCTGACGTAACGAACGAATCAAAACGAACGAATCAAATAAACGAATCGTTATAGTGAACTGAACTGAAAGAACTAGTTCCCGGAAAAGAATCATTTTGCCCATCCCTACTGCACAGCTCGCGAGAGATGTACTCCTCCGGCACCTGATAGGTGATCTTTGGGCCGAGAGTAGGTTGAAACTCATGGCTGCGGCTGCCCACTGTGAACCTTGCACGTGTAGCGGTTGCGTACTCTCTCGTTGCGTTGTGTGATTGAGACCACGATGGAACCATTGGCAGCCAGCCGTTTATTCTGGTGGAATATTTGACAAAGAAAATGTCAAATATTTTTTAATACAAATGCAGCACAGAACTTTCTACTGCTGTTTAGAGGGCCCTCTAGTGGCGCTTGAACGCTAGTCCTCTTGTAGCATTCGAGCGCAATTGGCGCATGAACACGTCAGCATCCATCGGGAGAATCGAGTGAAAACACAAGGAACGCAAACATAAAACACGATTATGAGAACATTTTGTATTACAAAGGCATTCTTACAACATATGCTCACACACTGTTTAAAAAAAATAATTATCAATATACATGGCTTTGGGGGTGGGGGGGGGGGGGGGTAGGGGGACCGGGTCAGGCCACGGTATCCCTCTTCAGGATCCTCCAGCTGTCCCTCAGCATGACGCCCGTGCGGCCGTTGTAGTCGTGGTCCAGCAGCATGCGCTTCCAGTTGCCCTCGCCGTGCTTCCTTCCGCGCTATTTGAGCTTCCCGATGAGCAGTTCATCAGTGTCCATGTGGTCCATGGAGCTCAGCAGGGACCCGGTCGGCCCAAAACAAACAAACAATCTGTGTTTTCTTGGGAGTATTTTGTAGTTGAAAGGTGGACTAAGTAGTGTTTTAGTCTCGTATCATGTCTTCCTGTGGTGGTTTAGCAGCGGATCCAGACGCTACATAGATTTGGAATTTCCTTGTGCTGGCTCCTTGAAGAAGAGGCCCTCTGTGGCCCAACGGTTGGCCAGAGAGGTAAAGGAGAAAGTGGGGATTTCTCCCAGAAAGAGCAAGAGGGCAGTCATTGCCCTGAAAAGACTAACCGTTTTTAGTCATTCACAGCGTGGTCTTACCTTCACAATGACAAATTAACAACACAAATGAATTATCCATGGAATAGTCCCTTCCATTTTCAAGGGCCAGCGAAAGCTCACCGGACGCCGCCGGAACCGCGACGCTTTCCAGGGGCCCCTATCTCGGGGCGAACCCATTCCAGGGCGCCCTGCCCTTCACAAAGAAAAGAGAACTCTTCCCGGGGCTCCCGCCAGCTTCTCCGGGGTCGTTTGCGTTACCGCACTGGACGCCTCGCGGCGCCTATCTGCGGGGCAACGGAGGCCATCGCCCCGCACTTTTGAACGGCGTTCGCCAATCTCTTAGGACCGACTGACCCATGTTCAACTGCTGTTCACATGGAACCCTTCTCCACTTCGGCCTTCAAAGTTCTCGTTTGGATATTTGCTACTACCACCAAGATCTGCACCCGCGGCGGCTCCACCCGGGCCCACGCCCTAGGCTTCCGTGCTCACCGCGGCGGCCCTCCTACTCATCGCGGCGTAGCCCACGTGGCTCCGATCGCCAGCGACGGCCGGGTATGGGCCCGACGCTCCAGCGCCATCCATTTTCAGGGCTAGTTGATTCGGCAGGTGAGTTGTTACACACTCCTTAGCGGATTCCGACTTCCATGGCCACCGTCCTGCTGTCTATATCAACCAACACCTTTTCTGGGGTCTGATGAGCGTCGGCATCGGGCGCCTTAACCCGGCGTTCGGTTCATCCCGCAGCGCCAGTTCTGCTTACAGCCACAGCCATGGCCACGGAGGAGGAGGAAGCCCCTGCCCCTGAGGAGCAGGGGCCGGGATTGAAGATGTTCTCAGAGAAGCAAGCAACAAAGTACATCTTCCTCGGCTCTGTGACGTAGGAAGGGAAGCGCTGGGGAGGTACTATGTTCCTCTTGGATCTTGTAGCGTCCCTGGATTTGCTTGACTGATAAGGGGCAATCGTCTTTCCTCCTCCTCCTCCGGAGATGGAGGAGGAGGAGGAGAAGGATGGAGGAGGAGGAGGCACCAGGGATGTGGTGAGTGGGATGGATTAGTTCATCAATAATTTTACAAATCTGTAGTGTAGAACCAATGAGGAAATGCGGTCATGCATACACACACACACACACCAAACATGTGCATAGCACACACGCACACGTATATGTCCACACACGCACACACACACGCATATATAAAACAATATAAAACATTTAAGAAGGAATGCAAATGAGGCATTATCAATTATAATACAAACATAATTAAAACACATCATTAAAACACATACAAGCTTCGGGTCCAATGTTTCCAGAACTAGGATGAGTATATCTTGTGTCACTCTGAGAGTTTTGTTTTTCGCACAGTCGGCCTCATAGGTGTTGTCGTCCCTCCTCCAAGCTTGGGGGGAGATGGGCCTCCCCGGGTCCCCAAGCTTGACGGACATCCGTTCAGCCGTGGCCACATACGCGAGTATCAAAAACACATGATAAGGAATTGGTCAATTTGGTGCATTTTGCTTCCGTTACACACATTCGATGCAAACACATTCTTGTTTGTAAATGCCCCTCTTTTTCTTTGTTTGTAGAACTTCGACTCAGAGATCGGCAGGAGGGACCTCTTTGTCTGCCCTGCACAGCAGGAGCCCTCATCCGATTCCTCCTCCTCCTCCTCACTCTCCCCCGTTCCTGCTGCTGCTGGCTCCTCCTACCCTGCTCCTGCTGGCTCCTCCTCCCCCGCTCCTGCTGCTGCTGGCTCCTCCTCCTCCTCCTCAAGCTTCTGATGGCGACCTTGATGCGGGTCCTCTCGACATCGTAGCCAGAGAAACGCTTTTGTAGGGCTTGTGCGAAACGTCACCTTTGGGGGTTTGAAGGGGTAGTCTGGCGTGAAAGCGATGTCCAGGAAGAAGACTCCTCCCTCGTACACGGAGCCCGGGGGTCCCAGGATGGTGGAGCGCCACTCATAGATGTTGTCTCCCTTGGGCCCGGCGCTGCAATTTGGCGGAGGGTCCAGTGTGATTACGGTTCTGCTTACCAAAAGTGGCCCACTGGGCACTCGCATTCCACGCCCTGCTCCAAGCCAGCGAGCAGGGCCTCTTACCCATTTAAAGTTTGAGAATAGGTTGAGATCGTTTCGGCCCCAAGGCCTCTAGTCATTCGCTTTACCAGATAAAACTGCGAGTAATGAGCGCCTTCGGAGGGAACCAGCTACTAGATGGTTCGATTAGTCTTTCGCCGTCAGGACCGCTACGGGCCTCCACCAGAGTTTCCTCTGGCTTCGCCCTGCCCAGGCATAGTTCACCATCTTTCGGGTACTATCGCACACGCTCAAGCTCAAGCTCCACCTCCCCGTAAGAACTGTGCCAAATCCTTTTGGCACTGGTGGACAGTAACTTGGAGGTCTTGTTCATGCTGGCTTTGCTTTCCCGTTTCTTGCAAGGAGTGCAGGAGCCCATTGAGCTGCGCCTACCAGTGCATCGGCGATGCACTGGTAGGCGCTGCCCCGGTCGTATTGCGATGGTCGGCCGTGATCTTTGTTCTCTGGGTGACCAGATCACATTTGAAACACGTGCAAGGGTCCCATTGAGCTGTTCTCGGCGATGCACTGGTAGGCGCTGCCCCGGTCGTATTGCGATGGTCGGCCGTGATCTTCGTTCTCTGGGTGACCAGAACACACAAACAATAAAGAACCCAAACCCGTTAACCCCACTTAACCTAATAACACAACAAGTTATACACAGACAATAAAACCCCTTTCTTCTGAGGCACACTTGGTGAGTGGGGCTTCAGTTTGTAATGTAAACTAGATTTATTTTAACACATTTATATATATATAAATGTTTCACCCTACTCTCGGCCCAAAAATGGCTCTACCACTACATTATTTTTGTGTACATATAAGAGTACACAAAAATTCAAGTAAAGGACGGTGTACATCAGTAATAACAGGCCGGACTTCTCTCTCCTCATGAAGGCTGGAGCCACAAAGGACAGGCCTGAAAACACACACACACACACATAGTGCAAGAATATGATGATATTCTTGCACTATTGGTGGATCTTTCCGTTGCTGTATGAGCTTCAGGTGTATCGTGTGGGACCTAATCGCGATCTTGAAGGGACCCAGATGCTCCGATGCCCTTGGTGTGGACCAGGGTTCCCTTTTCCAGCATCTTCTGATGGCGACCTTGAAGCGGGTCCTCTCCACATCATAGCCAGAGAAACGCTTGTGTACTCGCTTGTGTACGCTGGCTTTACAGAAAGTGCTGTAAAGCCAGAGGCCAAAGCCACCGGCCACCTTCACCCCCAAACCCTTCCTCTTAACGGTTTCACGCCCTGTTGAACTCTCTCTTCAAAGTTCTTTTCAACTTTCCCTTACGGTACTTGTTGACTATCGGTCTCGTGCCGATGTTCTCAGAGAAGCAAGCAACAAAGTACTCTGTGACGAGGAAGATGATAAGAAGATAAGCCCTGCTTCTCCACTTGTTCTTCAGGTGCTCTCTATCCTTAATTGGCCTGGGCCGGGTTGCCACAACGGACACAAGGCTTTCTTTGTTTTACGGGCATTTATAGATCCAAGTGTGACCGGCTGAATCTGCGTTGTGTTTGCCTGCAGTCAAAGTGTTCATTTTGTTTTGCTAAATCCAGATTTTGATTAATGATGTATCCACGTTGGTCGATTCTCCCCTCAACACAATACGGAGTCAGTTGTTTACAGTTGTGCATGCCCCGTGGTCGCGTTGAGCTGTTCTCCCCCTCCAGAATCTTGGACTGGTTGAAATCTGTGACCTTAATGAGACAGGTCTTTGCCTGAGAAGCCAATAGATTATTCTCGGGTTTCAGATCTCTGTGGATGATGCCATTCCTGTGGAGGTACTCCACTGCCATCAGCATCTGGTAGAAGTAGAGTTTAGCCACAGCCTCATCCAGGCCTTGTCCCGCTTCACCCTGTTAAACAGCTCTCCCCCCTCCATCAGCTCCAGGACAATGTAATACGTGTCCTCTGTCTGGTAGAAGTCCTCTGTTTTGATTAGACATGGCATCATATTCATCATATTCTTGCACTATTGGTGGATCTTTCCGTTGCTCTATGAGCTTCAGGTGTATCGTGTGGGACCTAATCACGAGCTTCTGATGGCGACCTTGATGCGGGTCCTCTCCACATCGTAGCCAGAGAAACTCCGCTTCGCTCTTTGGATTCTTTCAATTCACATTGATTTTGTAAAAGTTGCCAAAAGTTGCCAACGCCGTGATCCATTATTATTATTCGGCCGTGATCTATTATTCCTCAGGTCGGCCCCCGTTAATTTTCTTCTAAGTAATTCTCTTCACGGAGGCCTTTTTGATGTTCTTCTTCTTGGCTTTCTTTGGGGTAGCCTTCTTGACGGCGCGCGCCGGCCCTCCCTTTCATTACGCCGCGGCGTTTCGTAGGACCCTCTGACTCGCGCATGCGTTAGACTACTTGGTAGGGATCGACCGATATATCGGTCGGCCGATATTATCGGCCGATATTCGCGTTTTTTACGTGTATCGGTATCGGCCGATACGCGGCCGATTTTCGCCGATTTTTTTTTTTTTTTTTTTTTTTTTTTTTTTTTAACTTGTTCTACCTCACCTGTTTTTACTATTTGTTAAATATAGTTTTTTATATTGAAGTTCAATAAATGTTCCTTTTTTTTAATTGAGACTTGTAACATTTGTTATCAGTGTCATTTTTATGATTGAGGGAGCAAAAAAAAAAAAAAAAAAAAAAAAAAAAAAGTAGTATCGGCTCTAAATATCGGTATCGCCGTATCGGCGTATCGGCTAAGGCTGATGAAAAAATATCGGTATCGTATCGGCCCTAAAAAATCCGTATCGGTCGATCCCTACTACTTGGTCCGTGTTTCAAGACGGGTCGGGTGGGTAGCCGACATCGCCGCTGACCCCTTGCGCCGAGTGTACGTGAGCCGGTCCCCGCCCTGAACGACGCGACGCGGTTGAGACGCACTGAGGACAGTCCGTCCCGGTTGACAGTCACGCCGGGGGCGTTCTCTGGGTTACTGGGTTAAACTCGCTTGGCGTAGGGTTTTTAGCCAGGCATTGGAGGGCCTTGATCTCCCGATCCAGGTTTCCCTCTCGAAGCTCATTATGAATTGGGAGATGTTTCTCCACGGAGAGGACATGGGGCGAACATCCGGGAAGGGGGCAGGGTCCGGCAGGGATCGACGTCCTGTCACTGTCCTGGCAGGCATTTATTTATCAATCAACGTGAAACAATCAAACTATGAAGGAGTCGCGGTCTCTAGAGCCTCCGTGGGCCTCCAGGCTCTCTCGCTGCCACGAGCCCTTCCTTCCTGCTCCCGACCCGTGCTGTGCTTTGCTGGTCCTCCTCTTAAGATGGCTCCTCCGCTTTCGGCCAGGTGTCCCCCAATCACCCCGATTGGGGAGCCGAATGGGCTGCTCTCCATCGCCGGCTGGTGGGTGGGGGTTGTATACCCAGTCCTTTACGGTACCCCGGGCCTGTCCAGGCCGAGGCTTCCGTGGCGGGATGCCACAACGGACACAAGGCTTTCTTTGTTTTACGGGCATTTATAGATCCAAGTGTGACCGGCTGAATCTGCGTTGTGTTTGCCTGCAGTCAAAGTGTTCATTTTGTTTCGCTGATTTTTTTTTCAGTCATGATCTTTTGGAATTGGCTGCAAAGATAGGGCACACAACACGGGCTTGGGTGCTCTTCTTGGCCGCTTCCTTCTTGTACATCAGTAATAACAGGTTTTGCAGTCATATACCTGTAGATATTCAGAGCTCTGAGAGAAGATGGGAAACATAATCCAACAGGAAAAGGCTTGCTTAACAAAGCATGGAACATGAGATTTACCTGTCGAAAGAACAAAACTGCCTTGTCATATAGCTAGAATAACTACTGTATTAAGGAACAGCCTATAAAATAAAAATACACAAGGATGCACAGAAAACATGTACCTTTAAATTGCACTGATAAAACTATTTTCCATCAACTTAATAAAAAGAGTTTGAGGTTACAAATTATAATTACATTTGACAAAGTACTCATTCTTAACAGACAATTCAATTAAACATTGAGTAAAGTCACCCTAGACCCCTGAATCAAATTTGTTACCATCGTCCCCCGTTACCAACAGTGGTATTCATGCAGGTATTCATTCCTGCCATATTTGAATGGCAGGAATGAATTGACTTCAGAAAGATATTGACCATTTTAATAGACAGACAACATACTACATAATGTTTATAACATCGTAACCAGAGAAACTCCGCTTCGCTCTTTGGAAGCAGACACGGCTTTGACGATCAGATCGCTTTCTTTGGGGTAGATTTCTTGCTGAAATAATTGTTTTAATCCAACAGGAAAAGGCTTCCTTAACAAAGCATGGAACATGAGAATAAAGCTATTGATCACATGGATATCGATCAGAGTACCGTATTTTCCGCACTATAAGGCGCACCAGAGTATAAGCCGCAGCAGCTAAATTGAATGATGTGTACATAGATAAGCCGCACTGGACTATAAGCCGCGGGTGCAGTGATGTTGCTAGGTACGCGTCCTGCGTCCCTGACGCATTAAAATCTGAAAGGACGCACTAAACTCACTTTCCATGCGTCCCGGGGACGCATCTCATTTTCCCCATGAAAAACGATAAATTGTGAACATTTACCAACTCGTGTTTAATCACAGTAACTGGCCAAAGAAACCTTCTTGTGAGCAGACCGGACAAGCGCTGTTTCAACCCTCTGCGCATCTACTCGGCGCAGACGTGATCCCCTGTACAAAGTATCGCGACATGCTAATTTAGCCGCTACCAAAACAACTAGCTCGTCACCGCTGAATTCATTTCAACAATTAAAAATACGAACTTCATAGTAAATAAACCCACGTTTCCACTGCTCGATGCTGTGCTCATTCGTGTCGATTATGTTGCAACGTTTAGGGGACGTGCTGTAATGAAATAAATGAAACATAATCCGGTGGTGGTGATGAAAACTTCATTGAACGGCAGCCGCCATATTGTTATGCCCAAACGGCGCCTGCGCATACATCGCGCTTCCAACGAGATACCGTTTTTCTTGAGAAAAGGGTAGAGAAGAGAGAACGCAAAAATGCCACCAAAGAAAAAGATTAAACCTATTGCAGGTCAGCAAACTATTGCAGCTGCATTTTCTGAGGCTTTTCCGGTCTCCAGCGTTTCCTGCTGGAGCCCGCCACTGGTGGCGGGGCGCGGACCGGTCATAGAGCCCATAGAATTAAAGTCTGTGGACTCGTCTGTAACCTGTAAAATCCATAGATTAGCCGCACCGTTATATAAGCCGCAGACTCGAAAAATGGGGAAAAAGGCGCGGCTTATAGTCCGAAAATTACGGTACACACAGTATTAGTGGACTTCCTGTATCCATCTTTCACATACAACAGCAATATCAAAAACACTGGAACATCATATTCTTGAACTATTGGTGGATCTTTGCGTTGCTCTATCGCGATCTTGAAAGACCCAGATGCTCCGATGCCCTTGGTGTGGACCAGGGTTCCCTTTTCCAGCATCTTCTGATGGCGACCTTGATGCGGGTCCTCTCTACATCGTAGCCAGAGAAACGCTTTTGTACAAGCTGGTAAGATCAATTCATCTTAACTGGATAAAAATGTAGCCATAGTATACAATACAATCATTTTTTCTCAAATCTGGATCATAATTTACTCTTCTTGTGCACATGGATATCGATCAGAGTACACACAGTATTAGTGGACTTCCTGTATCAATCTTTCACATACAACAGCAATATCAAAAACACTGGAACATCATATTCTTGAACTATTGGTTGATCTTTGCGTTGCTCTATGAGCTTAATTTTCTTCAAGTAATTTTCTTCACGGAGGTCTTCTTATTGTTCTTCTTGGCTTTCTTTGGGGTAGCCTTCTTGACGGTGGCGGCAGGCTTCTTGACAGCAGCCTTCTTGGCTTTAGGGGCAGCAGCCTTCCCCTAAAAAGTTTTTTATTTATTCTTTTCCCTTCCACACAAAAACCAAGCCGACCAATCTGAAATCACCTAAACAGGCTTGATCAAGTTAATCTCAGATTAGTGGTCAAGAGTTTTGGACCAATAATAGCAACCTGCAATAATATAAGTACACCAAGTAAGGGGGTTGATATCACTTCTGGACATTCAAATGATCACAAGTCTTGGAGTTTCTACGCTAAAAGAGTCTAGACACGCACGCGCATTTTTCATAAGCACTCGCCACGTTATGCAATATTGTCATGGCCAATATTGTCAAGAGCCAACAATACTCCAGCAGGTCTGTTTTTTGAGCAAAAGGCTCCTCATCTCTGCCTGACACAACTTCTCTGGGTAACAGGGCTTGAGAACAATTGTAACCTATGTCTAGCGGGAACACAGTACGCAGTCTGACTGGAAAGTCCTCCCGAGGAATGAATTAAAAGTAAAAACAAAACGAGGCTGAATCCTGTTGTCTACTCTGAGGAATGGAACGAATAACACTGATTCAAGAGCGGCTTTCTTGGCTTTCTTTGGGGTAGCACGGGGACTGCTGCTGTGCGTCTTCACCGACCTCCAGAAACTTTGGAGCAACTTTCTTAGCACTTGTTAACTCTCTGGCCTGAAAAAAATAAAACAACTCTGAACTTCATTATTTTAACAAGCAGGTGCCATACCCTTTTTTTTTTAAACAGAAATTCAAATAAAAAAAGGAACAAAGATTGTTTTGGAGGTTGAAGTTTACGCTACTAGGGGAATCCTGGTTAGTTTCTTGGTGCCCTTGGTTAAAGACTAACTTTAATAAAATTCTGTCCGATTTATGAAATCGTATTGTTTAATTAAAAATATAAACATTTCGGACCAGTTATTTCCAGCGTTTCTTTTCCTCCGCTTACTGATATGCTTAAGTTCAGCGGGTTGTCTCGTCTGATCTGAACTACTGTATTAAGGAACAGCCTATAAAATAAAAATACACAAGGATGCACAGAAAACATGTACCTTTAAATTTGCCCTGATAAAACTATTTTCCATCAACTTAATAAAAAGAGTTTGAGGTTACAAATTATAATTACATTGAACTTAAGCAATTACATATGCTTAAGTTCAGCAGGTTGTCTCGTCTGATCTGAGGTCGTATTCGAGATTGGTTGTGGTGTGGCCTTCCTTCCCAGAGAGTTAACAAGTGTCTGCTGAAATATGTTTTAAATGATTTACACTTTGTTAGTGATTCAGCCTAAGTATTACAGCAAGTAAGGGGGTTGATATCACTTCTGGACATTCAAATGATCACAAGTCTGAAGTTTCTACGCTAAAAGAGTCTAGACACGCACACGCACATTTTTCATAAGCACTCGCCACGTTATGAAATATTGTCATGGCCAATATTGTCAAGAGCCAACAATACTCCAGCCGAGGTCTGTTTTTTGAGCAAAAGGCTCCTCATCTCTGCCTGACACAACTTCTCTGGGTAACAGGGCTTTAATGCAGGGCAATCTGCCTTCCAATGTGCTCCCATGCTTTTGGTTCAACAAAGGAACCCAACCGATGAAATGAATGAACAAAGACCGCAAGAGAAAAAGCGCGATTGTGGAGCTATTGACCCGACATCATGTGTGGGTGTAGTTTTCTATAGAAGTTTACATGTCCCTTAAATTAAAGAAAAGAAAAGAAAAAGGAAATGATCATTCATGAACCAGTCCCATCAGGAGGTGGTTTCCTTTATATAATCTGCCCTCCGTCTGTACGTATACACACAAGAGGGAAAAGCTGGGCTTTTCCCTCTTCGCTCGCCGCTACTAGCGGAATCCTGGTTAGTTTCTTTTCCTCCGCTTACTGATATGCTTAAGTTCAGCGGGTTGTCTCGTCTGATCTGAGGTCGTATTCGAGATTGGTTGTGGTGTGGCCTTCCTTCCCAGAGAGTTAACAAGTGTCTGCTGAAATATGTTTTAAATGATTTACACTTTGTTAGTGATTCAGCCTAAGTAATACAGCTACAGAAGTTATATCAAGGTCAAATAACACTTATGATTTGTTCAAACCGAAGAAAACTGCATGACAGTACAGACTCTCCACCTTGAAAGATTTAACATAATAGTAAGATAGAAGTAACATAATAAATAATAAATAAATAAAGAAAATACGTTCAACATTTCGTTCACTCACTACATTCATGTCGTCACTGTTACGTATTTTAAGAATCTAAACTACCCACACATAGACCCAATGAAGCAGGACCAAACATATAAGCCGTAAATACTATACATAGCCACTAGGGGAGCAAGACCTTATTGAAGGCGGCTCCACCACAGAAGGCATCACCTGAAGAAGCCGAAGCCACCACGCCCACTTGACGGTCTCTTACCTGTGCACACTAGGTGAAGGGGCCAGAGATTTTCAGCGACACCCGTGGACATTCACGGGCCTCTGCCCGTGGCTGAAAGTAGCCAGTTATTATCTCTCACACGTGTTCGACACGACTCCTAGACTTTCGTTCCATAGCCAGTTACCATACCGAAACATGCCTACTTTAACAATAAAGTCAGTTAAAAGCTATAAGACTTGAACCTTTCCTTTAAGAAACTCAGCATCACACACTATACCGTTAACTTAGTGCCATTGTATGCCTAAAAAATAGTAAAAGAAAATAGTATGCCTTAAAATAGCGGTACAAATATGTAAAGTGCGGAGCATTGCATTACATGTGGACGTCATGGATTAATACTGTCGGAACTAGTGGATTTATTTTCAAGTCAGAGTTAAGTATGGTGACTGCTTTGGGATAGAAACTGTTTATGAATCTTGTGGTGCGTGTTCTGATGGACCTGTAACGTTTCCCTGAGGGCAGCAGTTCAAACAGATAGTTGGCAGGGTGGTATGAGTCTTTCATAACGTTGTGTGTCTTCTGCAAGCATCGGGAGTTGAAGATGGTGTCCATGGTAGGTAGCTGTTGGTTGATGATGTTTTGGGCGGTTTTAATAATCCTCTGCAGTGACTTCCTGTCTGCAGCAGAACTGCTACCGTACCAGGGCAGGATTCCATAGGTGAGCACACTCTCGATGGAGCAGCGATAGAAGGACCTTAGGTACTGTTGTGGGAGATTGACTTTCCTGAGTGTGCGGAGAAAGTACAGCCGCTGCTGTGCTTTCTTAACTATTGCTGTTGTGTTTATTGCCCATGATAAGTTCTCTGGGATGTGTATGCCCAAGAATTTGAAGCTGGACACCCTCTCCACCGTCTCCCCGTTGATGTGTAGTGGTGTGTGTGTGTCCTGCTTCTTCCTGTAATCAATGATCAGTCATTTTGTTTTTTTTGATGTTGAGGCTCAGGTTGTTCTCTGAGCACCACTCTGTCAGCCTTTGAACCTCCTCTCTGTAATTGGCCTCATCACCTTTGGTGATCAGACCCACCACAGTTGTGTCATCTGCGAATTTCACTATGGTGTTGGTAGTGTGAGATGGGGCACAGTCATGTGTGTACAAGGAGTAGAGTAAAGGGCTCAGTACACAACCCTGTGGGGCCCCTGTGCTGAGTGCGAGTGGGCGAAAGGTGCGGCCCCATTCTGCAATATAGGATATTGATTGTACAGGTACTTTCCAGGCGACGTCACCTTTTAGCATTGGCTCAGCTCGCTTGGAACCTAGAGCGAGGCGGTACTAAAAAAAGCAGCCACTTCAGGTACCAGATACCATGTTTTCACAGTGGAAACGCAAAAAATGCGAGCCGAGTCGCGTCGAGCTGGTAACATGCAGTGGAAAAGCGGCATAACCGTTCAGTAGTTCAGTTCAGTTCTATATATTTATTATTCGTGTTAGGGTTAGGTTGGGGAGCATAAGACTCAAAGAAGCTTTGGGCATAGATTTTCTCGTTAGTGCTCCTCATTTGGTGCCTCATAAGGCTAAAGATTAAGGTTAGGGGTCGGGATAGCCACTCGGGTTAAGGTTAGGGAATAAGGCTAAAGGTTAAGGTTAGGATTTAGATAAGTGGTAGGGATAGCCACTCGGGTTAAGGTTAGGGAATAAGGCTAGAGGTTAAGGTTAGGATTTAGATAAGTGGTGGGGATAGCCACTCGGGTTAAGGTTAGGGAGGAAAGGATTTAGATAAGTGGTAGGGATAGCCACTCGGGTTAAGGTTAGGGAATAAGGCTAAGGGTTAAGGTTAGGATTTAGATTTAGATAAGTGGTAGGAAAAAGTCTAAAGAAAATAGTTCCATACACTGCATAACCCCAGGAAATGTTAAAACAATTACAAAATAACCTGCACCTCATACATAGCATAGCATCAGGTAATTTAATATTGTTTAGTTTTAAATAAAGCAAGAAAAACGATAGTTATGTTATTATAACTCTAGTTCTATGATTGTAGGCGTAGCCGTCTAGGCTTCGCCTTATGGGCTTGTCCCGTGCGCGCGCCTGCGCGCGCTGAAAATTCAAACTATGCACCTATCAGCGTGGGCACCGCCCACATTTCCCACGGTATCGTGTCTATATAACGCGGTGTATACCGTCGCTCATCCTCCACGCTTTTCTTTCAGCATTTGGAGGGTACAGCAGGTGGGAAACTAGACGGCTACGCCTACAATCATAGAACTAGAGTTATAATAACATAACTATCGTTCTATTTCATGTAGGCTACGCCGTCTAGGCTTCGCCTTATGGGCTAAGGTGAAGCTGCGAGCGGAGCCCGATCAATGTACTCCTGCTGGACCCCAGTCAAAACGACCTAAGTCACCAGAGCACATTAAGACTCAAAAAGCCAAGGAAGTGTAAAACACAACAGCTTTATAAAAACTAATTCCTCCTAGATCAAGCAAGGCAATGATCAAGGGAGAAAAAAGTGAGTCTGTAAAGACTCCGGCTCTATTCCGTGCTTCATGGAACCCATGAAAAGGAAAAGAAAACCAGAGCAACACGGTTTCCATTAGGTCCGCTACCACCGGGGGCGGAGCTACGGAATTCGGCTCTTCAATAATGGGACTCTCTCGGCCGTTTCTTATTTGAAGAAAACGGCGGGAGTGCCTCACTGGTAAACAAAACCACCAGACAATTGGCGAGCCAATAGAAAACCCCCTAGCCTTGTTTTTCATTTGAAAAAAGGTGGGAGAGTAAGAGACTGGTAATCAAGACCAACTCGCCAGCCGGCGAGAGGAAATCCAACCACGCCGCTTTAAAGAACATGTCTATATTCTTAAGCCGTAAAAGGGGTCCCGGACTCTAGCACAGAGTTGCCGAGTGAGCCCCTGGACATGTCTAACATGTAAAAACGGACAAAGGGGCCGGGGGAAGACCAAGACGCAGCCGCGCAGATGTCTTCCACCGAAACGCCCTTGAGTAGAGCCGTTGAAGCGGCCACGCTCCGTGTGGAGTGAGCTTTAACGCCCAACGGTGGCGCCAAGCCCTGCCGAGAGTAGGCTAGGCAAACACCCTCACATACCCAGCGAGAAAACCGCTGCTTAGAGAGAGCGCGGCCCCTGCTAGCGTCGCTATAACACACAAACAACTGTTGTGTGGAGCGGAACGCTGCCGAGCGATTCACGTACATAGCCAACGCCCGAACCGGGCACAGGAGATGCAACTCCGCCTCCGCCTCACTAGAATGAGGCGGGGGGTGAAAAGCCTTAAGCACAATATCCCTCGACCGAAAAGAACTATTAATGTTCTTCGGGAGGAACGCAGGATTAGGTCTGAGCAACGCGAAGGAGCTGTCCTCGTTTAGCAACAAGCAACTCGGGCTGACAGACAGAGCGGTTAGCTCACCGGCCCGCTTGGCAGAAACCAAGGCCAACAAGAGCGCCGTCTTGAATGACAGGGCATCCAAAGGGGCCTGGGAGAGAGGCTCGAAAGGATCCCTGGACAATCCGCGCAACACGGTGGGGAGATCCCAGCGTGGTGTAAGCACGCGTGAAACAGGCCTAACCCGTCTAGCCCCACGCAAGAATCTCTTGACCAGTGGATGGCTGAAGATCGGTCCACCATCACAGCCTGCATGGCCAGCCGAAACGGCTGCCGCATAGACCTTGATAGTGGAGAAGGCCAAACCTTTTTCCAATAAGTTTTGCAGAAACGAAAGCACGCTTCCCACCTCGCATTGAGATGGGACAGCGTGGTTCGTCTCACACCAATTAGAGAAGGCGCACCACTTCGCCGCATAGAGGGAAGAAGTAGAAGGCGCACGAGCACTCTGAATAGTGTTGATAACCGTCTCAGGCAAACCTTTGCCCTGCAGGATCGACCTCTCAGGAGCCAAACCAACAGCCGTCCCGAGACATCGGGCGGGTGGTGCACCGTCCCGTGGGCCTGTGAAAGCGCATCCGGCCTGAATGGTACTGGCCAAGGCGCCGACCGCGAGAGCGCGGCAAGCTCTGGAAACCACAGAGCTGCACGGTTCTCCGGGGCCACTAATATCAGGGACAGTCTCTCCTGTCTGACCCGTTCCAGAAGAGGAAGGATCAGCTGGAGCGGGGGAAACGCATACAAGAGAGTCCGCGGCCAAGGTGTGTGTGCCAACGCATCTACCCCCAACGGGGGAAGATCCCGAGGGCTGAGGGAGAACCACCACCTGCAGTGCGTGTTCTCCCGGGACGCGAAGAGGTCCACCTGCGCTGTCCCGAACCTCTGCCAGATCAGTCTGACAATGTCGGGATGTAACCGCCACTCGTCTCGGCGGGGACCGCCTCGAGACATGAGGTCCGCCCCAAAGTTCTGGGCGCCCGCGATATGCAGGGCTCTCAGACTGCGGAGATACTGATGAGCCCAAAGCCAGAGCTCGACCGCCTTTCGGTGGAGAGCAGGGGAGCGGACTCCCCCCTGTCTGTTGATGTACGCCGCCGCCGACATGCTGTCTGTCCTGATCAGAACGTGGCGGCCGCGCACCAGGTGAAAGAAATGCAACAGCACTTTCCTCACAGCGTCGAGCTCCAACACATTTATGTGTGCTGTAGGGGGCGTGCGCCACTCGTCTCCGACCGAGTGAGAGAGGCACGTTCCTCCCCAACCCGTCAACGAGGCGTCCGTGAAGACCACTACGTAGGACGCCACCCTGCCCAGTGGAACACCCTTGAGAAGGGCGGAGGGTCCTTTCCAATATTCCAGGTCTGGCGACACCGAACGGGGGACGAGGAGCACCCTGAGCTTGTGTCGCCTGGGGTCCAACCGTTGGCGAGCAAACCACCGCTGGAGTCTGCGCATAAAAAGCAGACCCAGGGGGACCACGGGGTGGGCAGCTGCCATCAGCCCCAACAGGCGCATGGTGGACAGTGCGGTCACGTTTCTGCGAACGTGAAAACGGGAGAGCGCCGACAGGATGGCGTCTCGCCGAGGAGGCGAAAGCATCGCAGTCATGGTGGCTGAATCTAGGCAAAGCCCCAAGTAGACTGTCTGCCGGCTGGGGAGCGGGGAGCTCTTCTCCCAGTTGATGGCAAAACCCAGGAAGGAGAGATGGTTTATCACCAACATGGTGTCCCTTCTCGCGGTCTCTTCTGAGTTGCTCAGAATAAGCAGATCGTCTAGGTAGAAGAGAATCCTCTTTCCCTGACGTCTGAGCAGTTCCAACGCCGTCTCCACACACTTCGAGAAGGTGCGCGGCGCCAGGGAATAGCCGAACGGCAGACACTGGTACTCGTACGCCATCCCCATAAAGGCAAAGCGGAGAAACTTCCTGTGCGCCTGCCGAACAGGGACGTGGAAGTAAGCATCCTTGAGATCCAGGGATGTGAACCAATCGTCCTCTCTCACACACCGGAACAATGCTCCGACCGTGAGCATTCTGGACTTCCTCGTGGCAACGAATCTGTTGAACACGCGAAGATCCAGAATAGGTCTCATTTCCCCTGACTTCTTGGAAACCAGGAAGTAGCGGGAATAAAAACCTAGGTGAGACTCGTGGGGGGAAACGACAGTGATGGCCCCCTTTACCAAGAGACGTGCCACCTCTGCTGCCAGAGCCGTGCTCGCAGCCGGGTCCCGTAGCGTGGTCTCCACCAACCCCATAAAGGGTGGGGGACGACGCTTGAACTGTATGGGATGGCCCCATCTCAACGTGGTGTCCAACCACGATGGCAGAACGCACCGCTCTTGCCAACACGCATAGCGGTTGGAGAGAGGGCGAGCCGACAGCTGAGGAAGACCGTCCAGGAATAACCCGTATTCCTCTGCCCCTACCGCCTTCACACTGCGTGTGGACCAAGGGGGGCTTCCCACGAAAGGGAGGAGGCTCAGCGAGCGTAGGAGACGTACCACAACTAGCAGTTGTAAAAACAACGAGCTGTCTAGACGTCGCGCTCGTGCCCGCTGAACAGGGAGCGAGCCGTCCGGCCGCAGCACCTGTGCGCATGCGCTGTCCGCAGGCTGTAGCCACAGCGCGCGGACCCATCTCCTCACCTATAATGTGGGGAACCAGGAGACCGTGCAACGAGTCTCTGATCCGTCCACGAGGCTCCAAGGGACGCCGCTTCTTAGAAGCAGGTGAACCAGAGGCCATGTGAACACGCCGTCCGACCGCCACCCTACAGCCACCGGGCTGAGAGGGGGAAAGAGGCAACATGGAGGAGCGCACCACAAGCGTAGGGCGCAGGTGGCCTGGGGAATATCGCTCTTTAGGTACCATGTACTGCCGTTCGGCCGAACAGTCTTTACTCTTTTCTTTAATAGGGAAAGAAAAAGTAGGAGCAAGCGTACGGAACTTCCCGGTCCGTGGCGCTGCTGCTCTCCCCGTGCGCGGCGGCTGCGGCTGCTGCACCGGGGCTGGAGTCGGAGGCGGCCCCATGGAACGCTGGGACCGGCCTAGACCCCGCTTCCTCTCAGCCTGCTGGCGGGAGGAGCCCGTGAGAATCGTCCCGAACCGGGAACGATCCTCACGGACTGACTGCTGGTGCGCGAGCACCTCGGAGAACCTGGGACCAAATAGGCCATCCGGCGCTAGTGGACCCTGGACGAGGCTGGCCCGCTCTCGTTCCGGCACCGCAGTGTGGGAGAGCCATATGACCCTTTGAATCATGGTAGCCCACGCCATATGCTGGCCGGCCGAAACGGCTATCGGCTGGCATAACTGGAGGATGGCGCTGGAAAAGCGGGAAACCGCCAGCCATCTCGCGGCTTCCTCCGGGCCGTAGGCCTCCCTGTCAGCCGACAAGGAGACCATGGCAGAGGAGAGCAGGGCGATGTTGTTGACCGCCGCCGCGGATTGAGAGGCACAAACGAACACCCTGTCCGTTAGGCCGACAATCTGCTTCTGGAGGCGGTCGGGGGGCAGCGGCTTTTCGTTAAGGAGCCATCCGGCGCCCGGACAGAGAAGCGCTGCCAGGGGAGGCTCCAGACGAGGGATCCCCCTCGCCTGAGCATCGGCCCACCCCTCCACGTTGGTGAAATCCGTGTAGGATCTTACCGGAGCCTTCAGGGTCGAAGGGTCCTCACCGGCAGCAATAAACAAGTGCTGCAAAGGCGGGAACAAGGGGCACTGGGTAACCCGCCGGGAAAAAGATGGGGTGCGAAAGCACTCGCCCTGCATATCGTCAGATACGGGGGCGAGAGGCGGGGCCGGCATGGGAATCCCTTTGATGGCCGCCGCCTCACCCATGATCTCCCGGAAGAGATCGGTCATCCGGCGCGGACCCTCGTGTTGTATGACGGTGGCGGTTGTAACCCGAGAGCGGGAAAAACCGGACGCCGAGTCGCCGTCCAGGGAGGCGTCGATGATGCCATCGTCGACGTCAGGTCCGAATAGGTCGATGGCGTCAGCCATTTCCACCGCAGGGGAAAAGAAGAGATGCCTGGAGAGGATCCCCTCTTCAGGCAGCTCCCGGCAGGCGACACAGGAGACGGGGGCCGCCATAGCAGCCGCGGCGTGGTCGGCGCCGAGGCACCAAAAGCACGCCAAGTGCCCGTCACCCGGTGCCAGGGAGGCGGGACAGGAGGCGCATAGGAGTCCTGAAAAGGACCTAGCTCTAGGAGCGCTCTCAGGTGGCCCTGAAAAGGGCCGTTTGTCCGCGGCCTCGCCCGAGCCGCTGCCACCGGCTTGGGAGATCCGTGTTGAAGTTCTCATCTTCTTAATAGTAGTTCTCAATTTCTCGCTGATAAGCACAAGTGCTGAAAGAAAAGGGAGGATGAGCGACGGTATACACCGCGTTATATAGACACGATACCGTGGGAAATGTGGGCGGTGCCCACGCTGATAGGTGCATAGTTTGAATTTTCACAATTTTCACGGGACAAGCCCATAAGGCGAAGCCTAGACGGCGTAGCCTACATGAAATAGAACTTGCCCCAGATTTATCCTTCGCCTTCGTTGGTCATTTTGGTATGATAACTATGAAGTCGAAGGGAGGGAATAGTATCTAACGTGTGTGAGAGAAATATAGTAGAGCTACTTCAAGATCCAGGCTCTCTGTGGGTCTGGCTATGTGTTCTGCCCTCCAATCTCTCGGTCGACTTTTATAGGGTCAAGTGGGCGTGGCCAACGTGACGTAATGGTTCCTCCCTCCTCGCCTGTTTAATGGTGTTTGATCCCGCTTCCTAGTGGCTATGTGAGGGTTATGCAATTTGTGTGTTAGATCCTGCTTCCTAGTGGCTATGTGGGGCAGTTTATGTGCTTAAAATCCGTAACAATATCATTCTAAATAAATACAAAATGGTTTTAGGGGTGGGTTTAGGGAATAAAGCTAAAGGTTAGGTTTAGGATTAAAAACATACTTTTTAAATTTTAAATGTTGAAGGGTTTAGGTTTAGAGAGAGTGAGAAGAGTGGTTGGGGGGAAAGGGTGGGGAGTCAGAGGTAAGGAGGTGTGGGATGTCTGTCCCTACATTCTCCCCTGCCTTTCTGGGCATCTCTGATATCCTATTCACATCTCAAACCCAGAGGGCAGAGGGGTGATAGGACGTTGAAGGGTTTAGAGTTAGAGAGGGTGAGAAGAGTGGGGTAAGGGAGAGTGGGGAGTTGTATGGACTAAAATGTCCTGTAGGTTTTTATTACGGCGGTAGGACATTAGTATTTTAAAAGAAGCGAGTGGGGCGGTTTGAGGTATGGCAGAATTAAAATGTTGCTTTATAGCTTGCTTGAGGGGGCCTAGTTGTCGCGAAAATGTAGTAATTAATGGAATTAACTTTTGTTCTGTGTTCTTTTTTTCAGGGAGAACGGGCCGGCCTGGCTGGAAGAGGGCGGTCACTTCCCCTTTAATAGTCCGAAGAAAACGTTTGGAATAGCCGCGGGGTCTAAGGGCCTTAAAGGGTCCTGGTGGCCTCCTCTACGTGATGAGGTAGAAAGCAGATGCGGTGGAAACGGATTAGTTGGGACTTGATGATGGAGCTGAAAGTATGCCGGGGATGGTAACTGGTGTTAAATAATAAGGAATGCCTGTCAGTGTCTTTAAAATAAACCTTGGTTGCTAATGTTTTGTGTCCATCCTTCGTGTCTGTGAAGAAAACTACTGTGTCTAGGAAGGGGACCTGTTGGAGATGGAGAGTGTGTTTGAGTTTGATACGGGGGTGGTGTGAGTTAAGGATATGTATAAAATGGTTAAATTCCGTTTCTGATTCGTCCCAGAGGCCAAAGATATCATCTAAGTAACGGAAATAGACTAGGGGGCGTGACGGGCATTTAAGGAATGCAGATTCCTCCCAGTCTGCCAGATAGATGTCTGTGTAGGCCGGTGAATATTTCCTTCCCATTGCGCAGCCGCATATTTGTAGAAAGAAGGATTTATCAAATAAAAAGTTGTTGCGGGTAAGGGTCATTTCTAAAAACTTAAATAAATAAATGTGTCGGGACGAGATGAATCCGGTGACGAAGACAATGCTTTCTTCACAGCCTCGAGGCCCAGGACAGTGTCGACGTTCGTGTACAAGGAGTCAACGTCGATTGAAAAGATAAACGTGTTATCAGGGACGGTGAGATTCTTCAACTTGTTGACAAAGGTGTATGTGTCCTTAAGGTAGCTCGGGTGAGTGTGAGATAGGGGGTTAATGTAAAAGTCTATGAACTCCGCCAGGTGGTATGATTCGGAGCCACAGTCGCTAACTATGGGGCGTCCTGGAGGAACCACGAATGGAACAGTCCAATTCTCTGGGGGTTTATGTATTTTGGGGAGAAGGTAAAATAATCTCGCCCGAGGGAGATCCGGGCCGTATAGATAGTGTGCCTGTTTTGCGCTGATGAGATGCTTTTTCCTCATCTGGTCAATTAAAAGCCTAACCATTGTCTGAGTCTCAAGGTACATTGGATCCGTGAGAGGGCGATAGTAGACCGGGTCATTAAGTTGACGTGTCGCCTCCAGAATGTAATTAGTACGATCCTGTATTACAATTTGCCCTCCCTTATCCGCCGGTTTAATAATAATCTCATGGTGAGATTTTAGTTTGTTGAGGGCCTGTTGTTGATGGACAGTAATATTGGCCTCCCCTACAGGACGTCGAGGTCGGAGGTCATGGAAGGAGCGGAGGTCCTGAACGATGAGCGGTGTTATATTTAAAATAATCGAGAATTTTTAACCGTCTGTGGTAAGTATGTAGATCTCGTCTCAACAGGTCACGGTCTGGGAGTGACGGTGTCGTGATGAAGGTGAGGCCTCGTTCGAGGATCTCCTGTTCTGACGGGGACAGATGAAGAGCAGAAAGGTTAGTGACTTTAGATATTGAGGACGGAGGGGACGGCGCTGCGCCTGGTGGTCTGGCTATAAATCCAGCTGGCTTAGCCAGTCGTCCAGCATAGACTTTGTTGTCTCTGGAGTCCAATGAATATTGTCATGGACAGTCTGGAATTTAAGCGTCGACATTGTGTTGAGATAACCAGCACGTGAGTCAACGTCCTCGATATTATCTCTAATAAAGTCGTTAAAAGCCTTGACACAACGGAGTTGGGTGGCGGATAGCCTGATAGATACCGTTATGAGGGGAATTGCAATGCGAGCCTGGGGGAATGTTTCTCTGGCCGTCCTAATTAAACGTCGGGTGTCCTTAATTATTGTGATAGCTGTCTGTTGTCTAAGGCAGTTGTTTATGCCGATAGACAATACGATAAGCTTAGTGTCCGATCTGGGAGATGTTTGTTTCTGCAAGATGGCTGTTAGATGTCTTAATGTGGCTCCTGGAAAGCTATCTATCTGGATGTCGTCCATTTTTCTTTTTGGGATGCGGGCCAAGTTGGAATCGCCCGTGATAATCATGTGTTTTCTAATAGACAGGGACCACATAGTGGCTTTGCGGTTCGTAGGGGGGGTGTATGCAGGGCTGGTGGTAGGAAACACTGAGCAGGGGAAGAGAAAAGGGAAGGAGAAGTCGGGGTTTGGCGACTCGGACCTTTCCCCACTGGGGCAAGGGCAACATCAGCAGGAGTGGTCAGAGGAGGCGTGAGAGGGCAAGGGTGAATCTCCACGCAACCTGTGAGTGAGTCAGAGTTCTGAATTGAGCCATTCTTAGTGATGATTATCTTGTTCCTTGTCATGGAAGGTAACACCGCCTGACCAGGTGGTGGAGTGGTCAGCGCCGGCGAGGAGGACGACGGGCAGAGCCGTTTCCGGGTCGCGTCACCTGTAGGGGAGAGACGGCTGGGTCTAGGGGTTGAGGAAGCGAGAATGGTGACTGGGGGCTCGGGGTCCGGCGTGGGAGATCCAAGGCTCGTCTCCAGGACGCCAGGAGGCTCAATGACTGCCGAGGTGGTCCGCACCGGTGGGACGACCGGAGGAGGACGTGGCCTGGTCACTGGTAAGCGCTGTGGGCGTTGTGGTAGCGGGACGCGGCTAGGTCGCGGTGGTTGAGGGGCAGATGTAGGAAAATGCAGGGTTAAGTTAGGGCATAGAGGGTAAGAAGGGACGGAATAGTTAGTGGCCTGGACTGTAGCATTACAGTTTTTCTCAGTCGCTTTGGTACATTTCTCAGATCAGAATTGAAATTTGCAAAGTAGTAAGTGCATTTCTCAAAACAATGTGTTCAAATAGCAAAACACCATGGATTAACTGCAAAAGCCAGCCTCTTGCTCAAAATCCTTAGTTCATCTCTCAAAAGTAAATATCTGTTTCAATGAACATGTCAGTGCCATCAGAATGACAAGTCCTTGTGTCATTGTCTACGGATAAGACAGTCAAATTGCTTAGTCATGTGGTCAATATAACAGTGTACTCTGGAGGGATGTTCTGTAAACTATGGCTAAAGTTTTGAAGACAATTATTGTAAATTGTAAGTTACGCCTTAGTAGTGTATGTGGGAGATTGATTGCAAGAGATTGGACAAGATTCACATTTACGCTTTGACTGTTTGTGCTGTAATTTGTTGACAGACCATGTCATTGCTAGAAATGTGAACATAGGAAAATCTCCTTAGGGTAAACTGTACACACATTGCTGTAGGAATTACAGTGCAGTCATCCTACAACTCCTGACGTTCCTGTCTGTTGGGCCACAAATTCTCAGACAATGTAACATTGTGTTGTGTCCAGCTATATACTTGCCAGTTCATGGTTCAGGAGATGCACCTTTGAGCTATTCCAGTACTGGTTGATCTAACACTTCAAAGATTTCCCTTCTTTAGGGAAAGTCAAGATTCACCTGGTAGCATTTGACCAATTCAGGACAGATATAGAAAAAAGAACAAAAAAAAGAGTCTAATGCCAGTGTATAGAAATGTATAGAAATAGGCTTGACATATTATGACAACTTGTTCAACCATTTTGCATGTAAAGACTTATGCAATGAACTAATACCTAAATGTTGTGGGGGTGAGACTATTCCATAGAGACCATTACAATACATTTTGATCAACATGATATAAGCAATTGATAATGTAGGAAAGAACAGAGAATTGTACATAATCATGTGCATGGATGAACCAAAGCATTCGCAACGTGTTCAAATAAATGAGAAACTGTTTTTTTCATGTGCACAAGTGACACACTGATGTGAAGATTGAACAGGTAGTTTTGAGTATTTCAATTCTGATCTGAGAAATGAACCAAAGCGACTGAGAAAAACTGTAAGGTGTTTCGATGCTTGAAAGGTGCCATAGTGGACTGTGGTCGTCTGGGAAGCGGTGGAAAGGCCCCAAGGTCCGAGAGGAGCAGCGGAGTGGCAGGCGGTGGCGGATCCGGGGCCGACAGCAGCAGCCGTAGTGCGGAGATGGAAGACGGAGTAAGGCGTCTGCCATAACGCTGGTGGGCCCACCGAAGGGCTCTGTCGAGGGCCTCATTGTTAAATGGCCCCAGGTTAGTACAGATCTTTGCTATAGTATGTGTATGATGTTGTATTAAGGTCTTTAAATTTATAATCATGTACTCCATTGTGCTCTCTTCTATTTGGTTTAAGACCAGATCGTCAGGTGCCGCCGGTTTGATGAATGCTGTAAGTTGAGCTACCTTCCTAGCCATCCCTAATGGTGGGATACCTGTTCTAATGGATTCTTCTAGAATTTCTGTATGATGAATTGATTGTAATATTTGAAAATAATGTTTGATTAATTTGGGGTCTAGATCGGTTGAAGGACTCGTCCCGACCGGAGTCAATTTTATGTGTTTCTGTGGGTCTGTAAGGTGAGTGGGCCTACCCAATAGGCTAAACTTATTTCTAAAATCATTAGCCATTTCGTTATAAGATAAAATGGAATGAAAATAAAAAAGGCCTAGGACTATTGTTTAAAAAGAACCAACATAGAGAAAAGAAGGAAAAGATAAAAGAGAGATGTAAAATCAACTAAATTAGAATAAGTTTAAAACCAAAGCTTGCAAAAGATGGAGATTAAAACAATAGATGCAGAACAATAGAACAATAGTTATAATCATAAGATGAACAAAGAATGTAAAATAATAATAATGTCATAACCGGTCAGCTGGTGCAATGTCTTTTAGCTAGGAGGCATGGTTAGCTTAGCAAGAATAAAATCGATTTCCCCAATCGGTTCCGTCGAGTAGTCTTTAGCTGTGAGGTAGGCTGTGCTTGGGTTAGGTGACAGGATGGTGCCATGCCGTAATTCCGACGCCTCATTGTTCCGACATCGCAATGTTCCGAAATATTTCCCATTAGATCGACATGTCACTATTCCGACGGTTCAATGTTCCGAAAACGAAACCCATTGGTCCGAAGGTCCGTTAGTCCGACTTTTCGAAAAGGAGGCGCATTAGGCCGACGGTTCAATATGCCGAATAGGAAAAATAGTTTTATACCTCGCTCGCTCCCTCTCCCTCTCTCTCTCAACCTCACTCTCACTCTCTCTCTGTCTCCAAAATACAACCTAGGCCTACATATCACGTTCACGATGAATTTTGGAGGGCAAAAAGACAACGCTTCACTTCATTTCGACACGGTGTTGCAGCACCATGGACAGAGAGCGGAGGTCTAATTCTCAACACGGGCACGAACACACACACACACACACACACACACACACACACACACACACACACACACACACACACACACACACACACACACACACACACACACACACACAGAGTGAGAGTGAGGGAGCGAGCGAGGTATAAAACTCTTTTTCCTATTCGGCATATTGAACCGTCGGCCTAATGCGCCTCCTTTTTGAAAAGTCGGACTAACGGACCTTCGGACCAATGGGTTTCGTTTTCGGAACATTGAACCGTCGGAATAGTGGCATGTCGATCTAATGGGAAATATTTCGGAACATTGAGACGTCGGAACAATGAGGCATCGGAATTACGGGCAGGCCCCGACAGGATGTCGTTGATATTGTAGAATATCCCAAAAACTGATTACAGTCCAAAGTTAAAAAAAGCTGAACACGTAGATGTCTCTGTACTCACCAGCCAAAAAAGCATTTGAAGGAGATTCGATTAAAACCAAAGGGAATGAGGTAATTTCCACAGGTGTTAAAAAAGTATAAAGTTTAATCGCTCCAAAATGCAGGTTGACCAAGTAAAAACAGGCTTTGTTTAAAAGTAAGTTAAAACAAACAAAGTAAAAGAATTTAAATAAGTACATCCAAATTAAAAACTCCAAAGTTGCTAAAACAACAGTTCACCAGAATAACTGACTTTACATCCACAGAAATAGAGAGCGTTCCTAACGTTTCACCCGGTTAGGCTTCGTCAGAGGAAGGGTTAGGGTAAGGGCTACTTACCACTTTTGGAAAACGCTTTTTTTTAGATAGTTCGGGCATACAGACCGGCGACTACCCTCGGCTAGGTCTAGGCCCAGCGGACTTGCTCAAGAAATGTGGCGCCCCTAGCGTTTTTTTTGAGTACTGCAATTTCGATTTTAAAACTTTAAAGTGAAGCGTTTTTTTTTTTACAGAGGGGCGTGGAAATTCTGAATAGTGCCAGTGGTAGCCCTTGGGCCCCTCTCCATACCCTAGAAATTTGGCGCCCCTAGTGGCAACTTTTTTTAACATGGGAAAACAGCTAAAATCGATCTCACGGGAGCAGGGGGAGGGGCGTGGGAACAAGGTTCCTATGGGTGGTAGGAATTGATGAGGCCGACGTCTGCAAAAATGTGGCCGCCTGGTGACTTGTTTTGGTATAGAAAATCGCATTTTAAGTTTTCCACTAAACGCGGGTAAAAGGGGTGTTAACAATATTTTTAGTGGAAGGCATTTAGTGTGGAAGGTTCCCTGGGCTCCGTCGACAGGTGTGCGAAGTTTTGGAGTTGTAGCTAACTTCCTTCACATAGTTGCCATTGACCCCCAATGTAAAGATTTTGTGAAAATTTTGTGAAAATAAAGTGTGGAGTGAAAAAAAAGTTCCCACAGAAAGTGTCTAGGAGCACGTTTCAGGGCATTTTGAGTCGTTTGGTGGTGGTCTGTGGTCCACCACTAGTTGGCGCTATCACGCCCAACGATTATGGGTGAGTAGCTGGGCTCGTTCCGACCCTGAATCTGCAGGAATTATGTTTCTAGCCCCTTCCTAGGCCGAGAAAATTACTTAAAACCAATCCAAATAAATAGGGTTAGGGTTAGGAAATGTCATCAATTATTTTTTTTCCACCACTAGTTGGCGTAATCGCGCCCAACGATTATGGGTGAGTAGCTGGGCTCGGTCCGACCCTGAATCTGCAGGAATTATGTTTCTAGCCCCTTCCTAGGCCGAGAAAATAACTTAAAATCGATCCAAATGAATAGGGTTAGGAAATGTCAGCAATTAATTATTTCTCAACCACTAGTTGGTGCAATCGCGCCCAACGATTATGGGTGAGTAGCTGGGCTCGGTCCGATCCTGCATCTGCAGGAATTATGTTTTCTAGCCCCTTCCTAGGCCGAGAAAATAACTTAAAACCGATCCAAATCAATTGACGTATGTTTAGGTTATTAAAAGTAGAAGGGAGATAGGTAGAGGCTTGAAAAAAAATGTTGAGAGTGTTTTAGAGCCCCCTGAGTCAGTCTGCACTGAGCCCGACGTAATTTTCCCCCAAATAGATTTCCCCCCATTGACAATGCATGGAGAGGCTAACCCTGAGCCTTAGAGAAAGGCCATTGGGCTTGGCATAGCAAAATCCTACAGGTAAGTAAGGTAAGCACAGTTAAGTAAGGTAAGCACAGTTAAGGCGAGACACGGCAGGCAAAATCATTGATTTTTCAGTCACTGGTCAATTTTGATATTTTGGGCTATTTTGCACCATTAACATTTAATGTTTCGCACAAAAGAAAGAAAAATGTCAAAACGAAACATTTAGGTGTTTGTTTTATTATAGTTTGTCAACTTGCGCCTCTGAATTTTACAGAAAATTCACCAAACGTTTGCTTTATTACGCACCGTTTCAAATTACAGCCGGTCTCTGTCATATGTGTTCCGTGGTATCATTGGAAAGCACTCGATCTGCTGCACAACATAAAACTGATATCTGATTGGCTGGACTCGATTTCCGACCGGACGATTGGTTCGAATGTATCACGTGGTATGCTCTCAAGCTTGGTTGGCTTTTGCCATAAGAATCTTTCAAGGCCGTTTTCTCAAAATGAGTGAATAAATGAGTTTTTCCATTTTTAGGTGCACATTTCTCAGCCTATGTAGAACCTAGGTACACCACACTTCCCAGTTTCACACATAGCATTGTTATGAAGACATCTACACATGGATTTATTTATAAATTGTTCCTGGCCAGATTTATGGGTCATTTTACCTGGAAATCATGGCGAAAATAGGGTTTTTAAGGCCATGGATAGTATATTTTGATTTCCCAGGTCATAAAAGCAGATATCTTAAAATCCATGTGTGGATTTTTTGTCATTTGATAAATAAACAAAATAAAAAAAGAATTTTGGTCCTGGCTTTATCACAGTTTAAGATTCATGCACCTGAAATATATGCAAAAACGTGCATATTTAATGGATTCAGCCTAATTAGCATAATTAAATATGCAAAATTCAAAAACTTGTAATACATTTTTTTCTTATAATGATGTATGTAATCAACTGGTAAAGTTTCATGGTGATCCCTTGTATTTAAAAATTGTACCCTATTCACCTGCCATGTCTGGCCTTAAGTAAGGTAAGCACAGACGGACGGACGGACGGACGGACGTCCGTCCGTCCGTCCGTCCATCACCTAACAAAATCTCAAATTTTTGGAGTGCTATAACAAATTGCAATAATGCTCTGGGAGGACCCAGAGCCGGAAGTCCCGGCTTTTGTTGAAGTTGCTGCTGACAACACCAGCAGTGTGCTGGAACCTTTTCAAAAGGCCAAGTCTGCCTCAGAATTTCTTCAAGACGAGGAGGTTGTTTGTCCCCTATCAGCGGCATGCTGTGATGGCGAGATGGCATCCCTTGAATTCACTTTCGACATCGATGGGATTGTGTTGGAAGTGAGGGAGCTCAGCGCCCTCAATACCGGGGTCAATTTTTTATCGATGAAGTGGCCCCTAGTGGTGGCTCCCCACTACCACTTCATCAGAAAACACGTTGACTTGGCAGGACTCAGCGGAAAGGAGCAGCGAATGCTCAAACATGTACATGGCACCTATATAGCCATTGCAGACGGGGGGTTCTTTATGAACCTCACAGTCATGCCATCGAACGTGGTCAGGGATGACCCGCGGAAGGACACACATTATGGGGCAGCTCAAGCACGGGCCATAATGGAGCGAGTGTTCCTGTCCTTCAAGGAGAAAGTGAAGGCACTTGGCCCGAAGGACAAAAGTAGGGCCACAGTGAGGAAGAATAATATCTGACTTTGCCAAGTGGGATGTCCTGCCCCAGGACCAGAGGTTCCTCTTGGGTTAGGGTTAGGGCGCTCCCTCATGCGCCATGCAGCAGTACATGGGACTATCATGTAGTCTCCCATGCACTACTAACATGTAACAGGAGGAAAGGAGGGCACGGGCACAAGCAATTAAAATACGTTAAAAACTTTTGCGTCCATAAAATAAACAAAATCAAATAAAATCAATAAAAGGAATAAAATAAGGGAGAAAGGTTATGTTTAGGAGAGGGGGAGGGAAGAGGTTATGGTAGGGAACTGATGGAGTGGCTATGTTTTAGGACCGGGACGGATGGAGGGGCGAGACGGATCATCATTTCGGCCAAACAGGTTATGGTTAGGGTTAGGATTAGGATTAGGAATCCATAAAATGAAATGAAATAAAAAAAAAAAAAATATGGGAGACAGGTTATGTTTAGGAGTGGGGGAGGGAAGAGGTTATGGTAAGGAACTGATGGAGTGGCTATGTTTTAGGACCGGGACGGATGGAGGGGCGAGACGGATCATCATTTAGGCCAAACGGGGCTGTGGAGGAGAGCCTAAAGATCCACTTTCTTTCTGCAGCTCTCCTCTGGATCAGGGACCAACCGATATTGGTCTCTAGACCGGACAATGAAAAGTTGTTGATATGATGTGAGATGAAGTGAGTATAGAGCCGTTTATCATTTGTTCCTTTCTGAATATGGTAAATGTGTTGGTATAACCTCTGTTTAATAGTAGCTCCCGTTTCGCCCACATAGATGATCCTGCATAGTTTGCACTGGATGGCGTAGACGACATTACAGGAGAGTAGTGTGAAGGTCTGCGAGATGGGGGCACCGGCTCGACAGTTGAAGATGTACTTCAGGTTGGTAAAATAGGGGTCAAAGGCTGTGCGTATTGCTTTGTTGAGTGCCGTATGGACCAGCATGTCCTGCAGGTTTTTATTACGGCGGTATGACATTAAAATTTTAAAAGAAGCGAGTGGGGCGGTTTGAGGTAAGGCGGAATTAAAATGTTGTTTTATAGCTTGCTTGAGGGGGCCTAGTTGTCGCGAGAATGTTGAAATGAATGGAATTAACCTATGTTCCGTGTTCTTTTGAACAGGGAGAACGGGCCGGCCTGGCTGGAAGAGGGCGGTCACTTCCCCTTTAATAGTCCGAAGAAAACGTTTGGAATAGCTGCGAGGTCTAAGGGCCTTGAAAAGGGTCCTGTTGGCCTCCTCTACGTGGTGGGGTAGAGAGCAGATGCGGTGGAAACTGATTAGTTGGGACTTGATGATGGAGCTGAAAGTATGCCGGGGATGGTAGCTGGTGTTAAATAATAAGGAATGCCTGTCCGTGTCTTTAAAATAAACCTTGGTGGCTAATGTTTTGTGTCTATCCTTCGTCTCTGTGAAAAAAACTACTGTGTCAAGGAAGGGGACCTGCTGAAGATGGAGGGTGTGTTTGAGTTTGATACGGGGGTGGTGTGAGTTGAGGATATGCATAAAGTGGTTGAATTCCGTTTCGGATTTGTCCCAGAGGCCAAAGATGTCATCTAGATAGCGGAAATAAATTAAGGGGCGTGACGGGCATTTAAGAAATGCAGATTCCTCCCAGTCGGCCAGATAAATGTCCGCGTAGGCCGGTGAATATTTCCTCCCCATGCGCAGCCACATATTTGTAAAAAGAACGATTTGTCGAATAAAAAGTCGTTACGGGTAAGAGCGATTTCTAAAAACTTTAAAATAAATGTATCAGGACGAGATGGATCAGGTGACAAAGCCAATGCTTTTTTCACCGTCTCAAGGCCCAGGACAGTGTCGATGTTCGTGTATAAGGAATCTACATCGATTGAAAAGATAAACATGTTATCGGGGACGATGAGATTTTTTAACTTGTTAACAAATGTATATGTGTCCTTGAGGTAGCTCGGGTGAGCATGGGATAGGGGGTTTATATATAAATCTATAAACTCCGCCAAATGGTACGATTCAGAGCCACAGTCACTTACTATGGGGCGTACCGGAGGGACCACGAATGGAACAGTCCAATTCTCTGGGGGTTTGTGTATTTTGGGGAGAAGGTAGAATAATCTTGCACGAGGGAGATCCGGGCCGTATAGATAGTGTGCCTGTTTGGCGGTAATGAGACGCTTTTTTCTCATCTGGTCAATTAGGACCCTAACCATCATCTGAGTCTCCAGGTACATGGGCTGCGTGAGAGGGCGATAGTAGATGGGGTCATTAAGTTGACGTGTCGCCTCCAGAATGTAATTAGTTCGATCCTGAATTACAATTTGCCCTCCCTTATCCGCCGGTTTAATAATTATCTCATGGCGAGATTTTAATTAGTTGAGGGCCTGTTGTTGATGGACAGTAATATTGTCCTCCCCTACAGGACGTCGAGGTCGGGGGTCACGGAAGGAACGGAGGTCCTGATCGATGAGCTGACGTATAGGCTTCGAGATGGATTTCATGGCTGGTTCCCAGATAGACGTTGTAGTCTCAACAGGTCACGGTCTGGGAGTGACAGTGTCGGGATGAAGATGAGGCCTCGTTTGAGGATCTCCTGTTCTGACGGGGACAGATGAAGAGCAGAAAGGTTAGTGACGTTAGATACTGAGGACGGAGGGGACGGCGCTGCGCCTGGTGGTCTAGCTATAAATCCAGCTGAGTCAGCCAGTCATCCAGCATAGACTTCGCTGTCTCCGGAGTCCAGTGAATGTTGTCATGGGCGGTCTGGAATTTAAGTGTCGACAGTGTGTTAAGGTAGCCAGCACGTGAGTCAACGTCCTCGATATTATCTCTAATAAAGTCGTCAAAAGCCTTGACACAACGGAGTTGGGTGGCGGATAGTTTAATAGATACCGTTAAGAGGGGAATAGCAATGCGAGCCTGGGGGAATTTTTCTCTGGCTGTCCTAATTAAACGTCGGGTGTCCTTGATTATTGTGATGGCTGTTTGTTCTCTAAGACAGTTGTTTTTGCCGATGGATAACAAAATGAGTTTAGTGTCCGGTCTGGGAGATGTGTGTCTCAGTAAGACGGCTGTTAGGTGTCTTAATGTAGCTCCTGGAAAGCTGTCTATTTGGATGTCGTCCATTTTTCTTTTTGGAATCCGGGCCAAGTTTGAATCGCCCGTGATAATTATGGGTTTTCTGATAGGGAGGGACCACATAGAAGTACTGAGCATAGAGGAAGAGAAAAGGGAAGGAGAAGTCGGGGCTTGGCGACTCGGATCTTCCCCCACTGGGGCAAGGGCAACATCAGCAGGAGTGGTCAGAGGAGGCGTGAGAGGGCAAGGGTGAATCTCAACGCAAACTGTGAGTGGGTCAGATTTCTTAATTGAACCATTATTAATGATGTTTAATTTTTCTCATTGTCAGGGAAGGTTCCTCCGCCTGGCCAGGTGGTGGAGAGGTCAGCGCCGGCGAGGAGGACGGCGGGCAGAGCCGCCTCCGGGTCTCGTCACCTGTAGGGGAGAGACGGCTGGGTCTAGGGGTTGAGGAAGCAAGAATGGTGACTGGGGGCTCGGGGTCCGGCGTGGGAGATCCAAGGCTCGTCTCCAAGACGCAAGGAGGCTCAATGACTGCCGAGGTGGTCCGCACCGGTGGGACGACCGGAGGCGGACGCGGCCTGGTCACTGGTAAGCGCTGTGGCAGCGGGGGGCGGCTAGGCCGCGGTGGTTGAGGGGCCTAGCCGCTCAACCAGTACAGATGTGGGAGGAAAACAGTGTTGGATTAAAGTCTTTACATTTTTAATCATATACTCCATTGTGTTCTCTTTGATTTTGTTTAAGACCAGATCGTCAGGTGCCGCCGGTTTGATGAATGCTGTAAGTTGAGCTACCTTCCTAGCCATCCCTAATGGTGGGATGCCTGTTCTAATGGATTCTTCTAACATTTCTGTGTGATGAATTGAATGTAGTATTTGAAAATAATGTTTAATTAATTTCGGGTCTAGATCGGTTGAAAGACTCGTCCCGACCGGAGTCAATTTCAAAAGAGAATGTTTCTGTGGGTCTGTGGGGTGAGTAGGCCTACCCAATAGGCTAAACCTATTTCTAAAATCATTAGCCATTTCGTTGGGAGAAAATGGAATGAAAATAAAAAAGGCCCAGGCCTATTTACAAAAACAGGAGGGGGTTTGGGAGTTGGAGTTTAAAAAGAACCAACGTAGAAAAAAGAAGGAAAAGATAATAGAGAGATGTAAAATCAACTAAACTAAAATAAGGTTAAAACCATAGCTTGCAAAAAATGGAGATTAAAACAATAGATGTAGTTATAACCATACGATAAACAAAGAATGTAAAATAATAATGGCAAAATAGAAGACTGTTGATCCGGTCAGCTGGTGCAATGTCTAGCTAGGGGGCATGGTTAGCTTAGCAAGGAAGCAGGATAACGTTGATTCCCCCAATCGGTTCCGTCGAGTGGTTTTTAGCTGGGAGGTAGGCTGTGCTTGGGTTAGGAGACAGGGTGTCGTTGATCCGCCCGATGGGGTTGTAGAATATCCCAAAACTGTTACAGTCCGAAGTTAAAAAAAAGCTGAACACGTAGATGTCTCTGTACTCACCTGCCAAAAAAGGGGGGGCCATTTGAAGGAGATTCGATTAAAACCAAAGGGAATAAGGTAATTTCCACAGGTGGTAAAAAAGAATAAAGTTTATTCGCTCCAAAATGCAGGTCAACTAAGTTAAGACAAACTTTGTTTAAAAGTAACTTGAAAAAAACAAAGTAAAAGAAGTAAAATACATCCAAATTAGAAACTCCAAAGTTGCTAAAAAAAAGGGTTAGGGTTAGGTTCAAAAGCAAAGGTCGGCGCGCCACATGCGGCGACGCCGGATGCGGCGACGACGGATGCACGGGCCATCATCACACAACTAACCTTTATCTCCAACCCAACCCCACACTATGAGATGATGTCCTGGAGGTATGCTACGGAGAGGCCTCCGTATCTGAGCCCCTCAGTGGTGGAGCAGCCGAACGAGGCTTCCCGGCAAGCCTCCTGGCGGTGCTGGCACGTCTAGAAAACATGCGTGCGTGTGCCATCGGCGTGACGCCGTCCGCGGGCGGGTCAAGGGTCACACGGAACCTTCTGGCGGTATGGGCGTGTCCAGGATGGCGCTGTCAGCCGGAGGGTTGAAGGTCTGCCGGGCGCGGTCGGAGCCAACGGGGCTGCCGACAGGGACAGCGTCCCGACGAGCGTTGGTCTGGGCAGACCCACTGGGGGGTGTCATGCCGGGAGACGCAGGAGCTGGCTGAAGGGGCGTGGCGAGGGTCCGGCGCCGTGGCAGGGTGGAAGCGCTGGTCTGGGCAACCACATGGGGAGGTGTCGTGCCGGGAGACGCAGGAGCTGGCGGAGGGGGCGTGGCGAGGGTCCGGAGCCAAGGCAGGACGGAGGTAGGTGTCGTTCTCTGCGGCAGGGGCGCGGCTGGAGGGGGTCTCAAGACTGCAGGGAGAGGGGGGAGAAGAGGGAGAGGGGGGGAGGAACAGAGAGGAGAAGAGGGAATAGCAGCTGTTCTGGGACGGAGAGCGGTCCTTGCGGTCATCGCTGTCCGGGGCCCCGGGGTCCGGGGAGGGAGGCGGCAGGTCGGAGGAGGGCAGGGAGCCGTCCTGCAGGGCGTCCGCAGGGTCCGGGGCATCAAGCTCACGCCTGAGCTCGGAGCGGAGGGCGTCCAGCTTGTCCTGGCGGAGGCGGTGGCCGTACTGGCGAGCGGCCCAGGAGGCAGCCACATCAAAGTTGCGGCGCAAGGCAGGAGAGGTCGCTCACCTTCTGGGCCACCGTAGCCCTGTAGTGGTCCCGCAGGAGGATGGTGGTGGTGTGTCCCCAGTCGCGAGCGTTGCCATCAAGAAAGGCAAGGGTCGCGGCGTTGGGGACAGCAGGGCGGATGGAGGCCGTCAAGGAGGCGGTGAGCCTGGCGATGATGGGGAGAGGGTCCGGGCCGGAGGCGTTGTCCAGGTGGTGGGCCGCCTTGATGGCCGCGAAGATAAGGCGGTTCTTCAGCGCGAAGTCCGGGTCATCAGAACGCGGGGCGTCCGGAGCTAGGGGTCTGGAGCGCGCGGCAGACGTCTCCGGAGGTCTGGGATGTGGTGGAGGGCGGGGTCGGGCACGGGGCCTAGGACCCGGTCTGGAGGGCACCTGGTGGTGTGGTCGTGGAGGGCCGGTAGGTAGGCCTCGGTCACGGGCGTCGGGGCGGAAGTTCTGGCACGCGTTAGCTTCGTGGTAGCTGCGCTCATCTCGTCGTGGCGAAAACGCGGACCGGTTTGCCTGAGGCAGGAAAGCTGGGGGATACGAGGCCGACTCGAAGGGAGACGGGTCCCGGGCGGGTCGTGAGCCGGCTTCCCAGTCACGTGGAGGGGGGTCGCGGGGAACCCAGTCGCGCCCGTAAGGGTCCGCGAATGACGCGTAAGTGCGTCTCATGGTATGCGGGGGTCTAAAGGGTAGACTAACCCGAGGGGGGATATCCGATGGGTCCCGGGGTCTATGGCGGCGTCTTCCGTGCTGGACCAGGGTCCAGTCGTCGCGCTGGCTCAGTCAGAGCAGGCATCATCAACGGTAGGTTGCGTGAAAGGCGAATGGCGAAAGGTTAAAAACTAATAAAAACACGAGTGGTCCGGTAAAAAGTCAGTTTTTATTTGGGTTTAATTACCGTTTATGCAGGTACGACGTTTCGTCACAATAGTGACTTCATCAGGTACAACAGAGCAAAAGCTAACCGTGGAAAATGTCCATACAATTACAAAAAACGAGCCGCGGTAACAGTGACAGTAGTAGACGCGTACACACACACGTTCCACTGAGACACGTGTCGGGTGAGGGAGAGTGGCCGTGAACTCCGCACGACCCTGAGCCAATCAGAGTCGTGCAGGGGAGGCGGGACTCTGCGTGTAACATGCGCAGAAGCGCCGAAGGCAACCCGGGAGGCAGAGGGGCCAATCAGGTGCCGGGCTGAGTAAACAATTTCAAATTTGCGAAGATTGTATCAAAGGTCACGAATGTATCAAAATAGAGAGGCCGTCTCCCAGATGAGGGGGGGGGGGGGGCAATCAGGTGTCAGGTCAGGTAAACACCGTTCGAATTTGAAAAATGTGTCAAGCGTCATAGCTAGTGACGGTCGCCCGGAGACGGGGGGACCAATCACAAGCCAGGACGGGTAAACAACACTGAGCCGTGACAATGGGTGATCCCTGCCAGCAGAGGACGCCAAAAAAGCCGATACCTAGTGGCAGTCGGGACACAAGGGGAAACACACAAAAAGCGAACCAAATGTAAACGAACGTACCAACAGGACATAAACGAATACATTGGACGGGGCAGGTGAATAAATAACAATAAACAAAATAAAACGCATTAAAATGAGGGGACAAAGGGGCAAATAAACAAAGAAAAATAATAGAATAACGCGAAAGCGTCACAATACGAATGTGTAACGTGTCACGATTCTAAAATGGCGGCCCGGAAGTGGGGGAGCCAATCAAACGCCAGAGCAGAAAGACAAGCCAGAACGGCTGCAATCAAACCCAGCGGACAGCAGAGGACGCCAAACAAACCGGTACCAGGTAGCAGTCGGAATACATGGGGAACTACAAACAGAGTGAACGGGACAGATGAAATAATGCAAACAAACGTACCAAGAGGACATAAACGAATGCATTAAGCGGGGCAGATGAATAACAACAATAAACACAATACAATAAGGGGATAAATGAAAAATAATAAACGGATAAATCAATAGATAAATCAATAGAAACGAATGGAAACAACCGAGAGGCAGACGCACACACGCACGAGCGGTGCTGGGTCAGGCCAAACGGGGGGGACCTGAGAACGGTGGTGAGGAGGACCAGAAGAGGGTTAGGGTTAGGGTCAGGGTTAGGGTCCGGGTCAGGGTTAGGGTCAGTCGCTAAGGGTGGTCAGTGGGACCCGACACGTGTCACCTCATCTCTGAGTCGAGTGGTGGTTTCTAAATGCTTTTAAGCTGACTTTCCCGCTGTGTGTGTGTGTGTGTGTGTGTGTGTGTGTGTGTGTATGTGTGTTCATGTCTGTGTGTGGGTTTGCTTGTGGGTGTGTCTGTTCATCCATGGCTTTGTGTCGGGGTAAACCCTGACACGCTTGTCCACGGTGAACGAGTCTGCACAGCTCCTGACGTGTTGGAGGACTATTGATGTGAACCGTTCCAGGTCCTCATGCTCGTATTCCTCCCATCCGGTGTCATGGAGACTGATCTGCAGTGGCGTGGGGTCTGCTGGCCAGGTTTTGGCATTCCTAGTGGTGATGGGAGTACTTTTCCTGATGGGGCTGTACACTGGAATCAGAAGGATGGACACATGGTCTGACTGGCCTAGGTGAGCCAGCGGTCTAGCTATGTTGGCTAGTTTAATGTTGGTATAAACCTTGTCCAGTGTCTTCACTCCCCTCGTGGCACATTTAACGTGCTGGTAGAATTTCTGAAGTACTACCTTTAGATTGGCGTGAATAAAGTCCCCGGCGATGATGCGGACTGCCTCAGGGTCCGTGCTCTGTTGTTTACTGATGACGTCATGTAGCTGAGCCAGTGCTATGTTACCATCAGCGTCGGGAGGTTTGTAAACAGCTGTGATCAGCATGGCATTGAATTCCCTCGGGAGGTATGTAGGCCGACATTTAACTGTGATATATTCCAACTCTGGGGAACAGTGGGTACTCAAAGTTCTAGTGTTGGAGCTCCAGCTGTCTTTAGTGAAAATGAGTAGGCCGCCACCACCTTGTTTCCCACTAGACTTGATTCTATCAGCTCTGTGAGCTGCACGTCCATCCAGTGCTACCGCAGAGTCGGGAATGGATGCCTGGAGCCAGGTTTCCGTGAAAATGAGCACAAAGCTTGCCTTCACGATGTTGTTAGTTGCAACCCACAGTCTCAGTTTGTCCGTCTTGTTAGCGATTGAGCTAACGCTTGAGAGGAAAATACTTGGCAAAGCCGGTTTGTCCGGGCATCTCTTCGTCCTCGCTAACAGTCCTCCCATGCGGCCCCCGTCGTTGCTTACGATCCCCTCGCTGTCGCTTGCGCTTCAGATCCGGGACCGTGAACCGTCTGTCTCCCGGTGTCCGGGCGATGTCTTCGGGTACTCCGTGTTCACCTAGGTATTCAGCTGAGATGTTACTCTCGCTGTGTGTACCGATCCCTAGCAAGTCGTGTCTGCTGTAGGCTGTGTGTGCACAGCAAATGTCTACTGGTACTAAAACTAAAACTGAGACAAACATAAAACCGTACATAAATAAACCAGACAAGGCACCATCCGGAGGAGCTCCAAGCCGCGTGTCTCTGTGTGCCGCCATCTTGCACATACTTCCTATGAGCTGTGTTCGTAATCTGTGTATAAAGACAAGAGATAGTGATGGATAGAGGATATCTCTCAGATAGCACTTGTTATGCTACCATTACGTCTGCACATTATTATGGCTCCTATTGCACTCCTACCATCCCTGGAGAGGGATCCCTCTTCTGGGTTCCTTCTCCAGCTTCCCTGATATTGGGGGGGGGTTCCCTGCCCTTTGGGGGGCTAGGGTCAAGAAGGGGCCTGTAAAGCCCTTCAGATCTCTGGTCAAGGGCATTCTAAACTGTTTGACCTGATGGGGATGTGGTGTTTCAAGGCTGCTCGGACGGCCGGGGAGTTTCCACCTCAGAGCCATCCCACCAAATAGGGTTAGGGTTAGGCTACTATTACCACATAAGCCTGCAAGCCTGCAAGTATCCATCACAGCTTGCACAACAGCAAAGATGTTTGTGTGTGTGTGTGTGTGTGTGTGTGTGTTTGTGTGCGTGTGTGTGTCAACATTAACTTTTTATGAGGCTTTTTCCCTCGGATAAGTACATTAACCTTTTACTTGTCAAAGCACAAAAGTCACTTTTACGAGTAAAAATGTGTCATCTTACAATTCAAAAAAAGTTCATGTTGTTCGCGAACGCAGAATGTGGAATTCAAAAGAACCAACAGTTGCAATCCTTTACACCATGTCAACCACATCACTCCTCTCAATCACACCACCTCTGAGCAATGTTTAAATCCTCACTTCTTCTCAATAGACTTAGCATCTTTAAACTGTTCAGGAAGTCCCATAGACCAGTCACCCTTCATGGAGACACAGCTGGGTCCAGGGGAGTCTGCTCTCTCCTGCTGCTCTGGGCGTCACCACAACACAGCTGTTACTCAGACTAATGATGAAGTCATGATATACATCCAAACAGTGTCAACATGGAAATATTTTGGCAAGACTTTACAATAAGGTACGCAAAAACATGGGTAGTTACTGAGGGACGAATGAGTAACGAATGATGAACGACCAGGGCCCTAACTGGAGCCCTAACGGGGCCCTAAGTAACAGTCATTCATTTTTGAGCCGGGTTAGGGGTGGGCGTGGGTGGGGCGCAGTGTGTGTGGTGGCGACCTGATATGTCAGGTGAACACACAGTTCACACACAGTTTTTCTAGAACTGACCACTAGGGGTGTACTCCGAGAAATATGTACACACATAGATACACACACACACACACACACTTTAAATCCGGTGGAACCTACCCGACGAGGACCTATATGGATTTTGAGGGGTACATTGCCAAGCATGTTAGAATTGTGTTTTCTTTCATTTGCAATGCTTGTGCCTCTGGGGACCTGGACTCAGGTCCTCACCGCACACGAGTTTCCCACGGGTTTGGTGTGCAATCAGGTTCAAGTTCCCACCAAGTAGCCAAACAGATACACCCACACACCCACACATAGACCACAGATAACAAGGGGTTATCAAAGGGTTTAGCGTCCTGTAGCTCTACGTATCTGGAGATGCAGCGGTGCAAAGGAGGAAATGAAGATCTGAAGATAAATAAGTTTCTTCATTACTATTACCATAGAAGCCTGCAAGTCTGCAAGTGTACATAACAGCTTGCAAAACAGCAAAGGTGTGTGTCTGTGTCTGTGTGTGTGTGTGTGTGTGTGTGTGTGTGTGTGTGTGTGTCTGTGTGTCTGTGTGTGTGTGTGTGTGTGTGTGTGTATGTGTGTGTGTCAACATTTAGTTTTTTAGGAGGCCATTTCCCTCGCATAAGTACAATTACCTTTTACTTGTCAAGGCACAAAAATCACTTTTACGAGGAAAAATTTGTCATCTTACAATTCAATAATTGTTCATGTTTGCGAACGGAGAATGCAGAATTCAGATGAACCAACAGTTGCAATCATTCACACCATGTCAACCACATCACTAAAACAGCCCTATCCCTCCTCTCAATCACACCACCTCTGAGCAATGTTTAAATCCTCACTTCTTCTCAATAGACTTTCCATCTTTAAACTGTTCAGGAAGTCCCATAGACCAGTCACCCTTCATGGAGACACAGCTGGGTCCAGGGGAGTCTGCTCTCTCCTGCTGCTCTGGGCGTCACCACAACACAGCTGTAACTCAGACTAATGATGAAGTCATGATATACATCCTAACAGTGTCACAAACATAGAAACGTTTTGGTAAGACTTTACAATAAGGTACGTAAAACGTGGGTAGTTACTGAGGAACGAATGAGGAACGAATGAGGAACGACCAGGGCCCTAACTGGGGCCCTAACGGCGCCCTAAGTGACGGTTACTCAGTAACTACTGGGGAGTTACTGGTAAACAGACTAGGGGATACTGTATTCTTTACTGAGTAACGAATGATGAACAACTGGGGCCCTAACTAGGCCCCTAAGTGACAGTTATTCAGTAACTACTGAGGAGTTATGAATCATTCTTTACTTATTCGTTCCACAGTAACTACCCAATTTTTTGCGTACCTTGTTTTAAAGTGTTAACCACACACGCACACACACACACACACACACACACACACACACACACACACACACACACAGGAGTCAATGAGTGAAGTTCAACATACACATGGTTTGCGTGGATGTTAATTCCCTGTGAGCAGAAGAGATAGGCTTCACAGAAATGATACGAATCAGAGTTAACATCAAGTACTGGAACAACCCGTACTGCTTTTAGACCATACACACAATGTCTCTCTCTCTCACACTCACTCACTCAATGACAAAGTTGTGATAGAAAAGTTGAAAAGCTGTCTGCTATATGTTTTATCTTTATATTAAATTTAAAATAATATCTTGTGGTTTGTGTGTGTTTGTGTTTGCATGCGTCCGTGAGTCAAATGAAGACATCTGATAAAAGTAGAAGAAAAACACTGTCACTTGATGATTGGTCAGAATTAAAACATGTGACGTGTTTTTTCAGCTGATATAGCAGAGCTGACTCCTGAGAGCAGACATATTGGAAGCTGTCAGGGAGGAACCCTGGTAACCATCTCTGAACCGGACCCTGGACTCTCTGAGGAACCTGAGGACATGCCTTTGGACCGGGAGGAGACCGGGAAGAGAAGATTTGGTAGGTGCCCTTTTGAGAGGATTTAAAATAAATAATTCAGTAAAAGAAAAGTTTTCAACTGCATACATTTAAAATGTACTTTTAGAAAACGTTTTTAGCCAAAGGGTCCGACCTGATGAACCAGTGACCGTATATATTTATTCTAAATAAAGATGTGTGCGTTTGAGACAAAAAGCCCACGTTAACCTAACTTGACTTGTGATTATGCCCATGAGTAACGGACTATTGATAGGCATCTCAAGTATACGGGGAACAGAGTGCAGAGTAACTTTAGGGAGCAGAACACAAGTTTAGTTTTCTCAAGACTTATTATTAATGGTAGTACCACGTGATATTAGAGTGACAATGGTTAATTTAATCAAGAATTATGTGTTTTAATAATGGCTTTTCATTTAACTGAAGTGATATCAGGTGTACTTATGAATTTAACATAATTCTATAAAATTTGTCATTAATATGAACATATCTTAAATTATCCCACAATACATGTCCTTGTGTTTTCTGCGTGGGCCGATGTGAAAGACCCTGGCAACACGCAGGCCACATGTTGTCCCCCCTCCATTACTGTGTGTATACGTATGTAATTCTGTGTGCATTACTGTATAACTATGTGCACGTATATGTCAATAATGAGGGAATAATAACATGTATGCTAGAGACCAGTACTTGCTCTGCTTAAGTGTGTTCTAAACACGAGAGCCACAGTACCAGTCATCACTTACTGAGGTGTTCTCAGTAGAGGTCTTCAGGTGTTTCTTCAAGACGGGGAGGGATTCTGCAGACCGTAGGGAGTCTGGACTGTGAATGACAGCCACGCAGTATGAATATATATCAGTGTGTACATTACTCTGTGTGTCCGTGTGCGTGTGCTTGAGTGCGTTTGTGAGTCTGTGGGCAGTAGAAGAAAAACATTTCCTTACACTGATGATATCAGAGTGCAAGCTGATAATTGGTCAGACTGAAAACAAGTGACGTTGTTTTTTCAGCTGGTAGAGCAAAGAAGAAGGCTAAGTCCAGACGCCGTGGAAGCCGTCAGAGAGTAACAAAGGTCACCATCTCTGAACCGGAGCCTGGACTCTCTGAGGAACCTGAGGACACGTCTTTGGACCGGGAGGAGACCAGGAAGAGAAGATTTGGTAGGTGCCCCTTTATAGAGAATTTACAAGAAATAATCCAGTCCAAAACAATGATCCAAAAAAGTATGATTTCCTCCAAATACATTTAAGGGTTTTTTAGCCGAAATTACCGTGTGTGTGTGTGTGTGTGTGTGTGTGTGTGTGTGTGTGTGTGTGTGTGTGCGTGTGTGTGTGTGTGTGTGTGTGTGTGTGTGTGTGTGGTCCTACTCCTGAACAGCTCTATGGTTTCACATTACTGTCATTGTGAGCATCGGACTGCTGAGTATTCTCCTCATCTCCCTGCGCTTCAGTGAGTCTAAATCCTATCCTCCTGAATAGAATTACAATACAGTATAATCATATCATTGATTGTATCATTAGCAATGATAATGTTAAATATTGTTTTTGTTAGATTTAGTGATAATAATAGGGTTACCACACATACACCACACGCACACCCATAAACACTGCATACACACACACAAACAATCCACACACACGTGCACAAACACACACGCACATGCACACACACTGCACACACGGGCGTGCTGATGCAGGCGTTTCAAGACAAGGGCAGCGCAGGACACCGCCTACACACACACCACACACACATGCACACACACACGCACACACATGCACGTGCATACACACACTCAGTGTTGTATAGTAGCGAAGTAGAAATACTTCGTTACTGTACTTAAGTAGTTTTTTTGGATATTTGTACTTTACTTTACTACTTATATTTCTCTGTACTTTTACTTTTACTTCGCTACATTTTGCGAAGAAAACGGATACTTTTACTCCACTACATTTCCCTTGAAACCTTCGTTACTTGTTACAAAATCAACTCATCTTTAGAAAAAAAAAAAGAATCATGAGAGATATGAGAATAACGTTGGGGACTGTGGTAGAACACAGACTGCGAGCCTGTTTGGCGAATCAATCAGCTGTCCCAGCGCACGTTCGCAAAGCCCCCTTGCTTAGTTACTGTTGCTACGTCGATCAAAACTCCTACGACTGTCAACACACAAATGCATGGCTAGGACGAGGGCAAGGGCTATCAAAATTCTACTATTTGTATCAGGCTGGTTTGTACACGCAGTATTACAACACTATCTTATACACTTCAATACTGTATATGTGCCATTTTTGCTACAAAGCTCATTTAAATACCCTTTTTGGGCAGGGACTTAAGTTTTCCGAAAATCCGCGATCCTGGATGACACCAAATTCAATATTAAGTAACGTGTACCAGCGCACACACACACACGTACACGCACACACACACACGCACGCACAGACACACACAACACACCACACTTTCGGTGCTGTTTTAATAATGATAAATAATTAATTTAATTTGTATAGCACACTTTAACACTGCAAGGAGGTTTGAGTGTCCTTGATTTAAAATGAGCGGTGAGGAGGTCCTGGAGCTAGGTTGGACCGGAAGTGTTTATGGCCTTGTGGAGTTTTGCCTATTGTGTTTGTGTTAGTTTAAATAAACTCCATTATTCTCAAAATTCTGACCCTTTGCTTTTTTATTAACAGCAGTTACTTGTACTTTTACTTTCAGTACTTAAGTACATTTAATATCAGAAAAGTACTTTTGATACTTAAGTACAGTAAAGATCAGATACTTTAATACTTTTACTTAAGTACTATTCTAAAAGGTGACTTTTACTTTTACTTAAGTAATTTTCCAGTAAGGTATCTGTACTTTTACTTAAGTATGGCTTTTGAGTACTTTATACACCACTGCACACACTGCACACACGCGGATGCAGATGTTTCAAGACAACGGCAAGATTGAGATAACAGCCCCGCCGTCGACACACTCTCCCACCTGAGCCTTATGTCCATCAAAGACACTTTTTTGCAAAACGTTATTTTTCTTTAAACATTATCCACCTCCTTGAGCCTCCAGAAATGTCTTGAGATATTGAAATCCCCCCTCCCCCCTCCCCCCTTCCGACTGTTTTAGTTGTTTTATTTTTCTTATGTTTTATGTGTAGGCTATGTGTGACCGTAGGCTACTGCTGCTTGTCTTGGCTAGATCACTTGAAGAGATGTTTAATCTCAATGACGCATTCTTCTGTTAACAAAAAAAAAACATCTCTCACGTCATGTAGCCAATCTGTAATCTTGCCTTTTTTTTTAGTATCAATGCACTTTGAGCCCTGAATAACAGTAAAAGATATTGAATGATTGATTTGCATTCATAGTCTACAACACTTTCCATTAAACAAATACCCCTGTAACCCAACAGTTAGCTGAACATTATATGGTCGCATCCTTCCACTCCCTGTTTTCTCACCCTGTTTAAACAAGAAATCAACTGCATTTGTCCTAGTGTTTGTGCTATGGGAAATTAAAGGTCCCATGGCATGCTACTTCATGGATGCTTTAATATAGGTATTAGTGGGCCCCAAACACAGTATTTGAAGATGTTCCTGAAATTCAGCCGTGGTGCAGAATTACAGCCACTACGGGCAGTCGCACATTGAGCTTTCCCCAAATGTGCCGTTTCTGTGTCAGTAGCTTTAATGCAAATGAGGAGGAGAGATGCGGGACAAGAAGGAGGGTGGGGATGTGGCCCTGAGCAGCTTGAGGCCACGGTACCATGCGCTCTGCTTACAGTGGATGTATCACAATGGCGAGGCATACAACAATCAATCCCTTTCTCCTCAATGTCATGGTTCATGTACTTCAGGGAGTCAAAGCCAAAGTTCCTTTCCCCCAATTCCTTCTCAACCATGGCGGAGATAACCCCAACTACAGTCTGGTTGTGGAATTACTAGGGACGTCAAAGAACCGACGTTTTATGCGCCATAGCATCAAAGCAGAACAGTTATCCAAACTACAAAGCACCACACATGTGGCGCACGCATGGTCGTAGCTCATTGTCTGATTGGCAGGCCGAATTTTCTGGGCGGGCCAGTCAGAGAAAGGGGAGGTAACTTGGCCCCTTATGACGCCATATGGGGCCACATTACAAATCAGCGCCCCTTAGCTTCCATTTTTTTTTATAGGCGAGCAGGATACCTAGTGCTCGTTTCACACCGAACGCAAGTTCAGTGTGACCCTATCGGGTTTTTCACACTTGATGCTTTATATGCGGACATCGATGTTACTGCATCGTTGCAGTAACATTTAAGATGATGGCGATGAGTTCTGCCCGTTCTGCCTCCGTGCTGTCTGCGGTCAAACCAAAACAAACTACAGTGTCAGCGGCCGCACTTATCCCGCCTCTTGCGAACTTCGACCATGCGTCCAATCCCGCCCTTTGCAAGCCCACCCCCCTAGATTCTGCTGATGTCTGAACGACATCGATGTCCGCATATAAAGCATCAAGTGTGAAAAACCCTCAGGGTCGAATCTTCTGATATACAAATACGGCAAACTTAAAAATATTATGCTTGCTTCATGGAGTTAGGAGAAAATTATTATGCTTGCTTCGTTACGTTATAGGTGAACCAATATATTATACGTTGTAACATTATAGGCAATTATTTTTTTTTATATTTAATTATATTACATTATGCGCTCAGAAATTAAATACAATATCGACCGGGGTTTCCATATTATAGCTATGGGTTTAAAAATTACTAGAGGTTGAGCGCAGGCAACGCACACACGGATACTCTAGTCTTACTTCTATATAATAGCAGGCCTGTCGCGCCAGTTACTCAAGTTGGTCAGTGTGCACGTGCCAAGCAGCCTGCAGCTCTCACACACACACAGCACACGCAAACGCATACATACACCGCAAGCACGCACATACACACCGCATCCACACACACCGAACAAACACACCACACACATACGCAGCTGTGCACAAACATACACGGAATCACACACACACGCACGCACACACACCAGTAGCCAATACAAAGGCAGCGACACAGTCGCCCAGGTAAGAGGTTATGTTTTAACCGTAACGGCTCCGCCATCGACACACGCGCAGGTAAGAACACACACGCACGCGCACACACCGCAGCGACACTCGCCCAGGTAACACGTTATGTTTTCAAATATAACGGCTCCGTCATCGACACACGCGCCCAGGTAAGACCACACACGCACAAACCGCGACTCGCACAGGTTAGACGTTATGTTTTTAAACATCTTACTGCTATAGAATAGCAGGCCTGTCTCACAGGTGAAGGTGCGTCCACACCAAACGCGAAGGGGCGACATGACTCCATACAAATTCAATGTAGAGACTCGATCAAAGGCCCGGCCTTTGATCGAGCGTTTGTGTTCTTTTTGTCTCATTGCTTTATTGGGCTACTCTGAGGAGAAATCTATGCCATAAACAGAAATATTATAGGCCTTTATTACACGGGTCTTCTCAATGCCGTGGAACGCTCCGTTCACTTGCATGGGTAGTAGTCCGGTAACTTGTCAACCCCGGCGGCAGACTATTTCACTGCTGATCAACACTACGAATGCTGGTAACGAATAAATTGTGAAAAGACACACCATGTGAAGTTATTTTCCAAATAAGATTTGAAAAACTTTGGAAGTTTATTTTCAACAGTATTTACATGGTTTCGGAGTAGTACACTTTGACATTTGAATACAGTTCAGCGAGAAAGGCGACGAAGAATAAGAAGGGGGCGTTCCAGTCTGCGTGAACGGGAACCCCCACCACACGAGAACGCCCATTTGTGTCTGCAGTGGGATGATATTGAAATATTTGAACTTCAACGCGACATTCGTGTGATGACAGCCAATCAGCATTCAACGGCTACTGAGTGACATAACGTAACAGCCAATCAGCTTTCAACAGCGTGGCCACTGAGGGACGTAACGTAACAGCCAATCAGCTTTCAACCGGCCAACCGTTCCCTGCAGTGCAGTCCGGGTGAACCGCAGCATGGAGGAGAAGGGATTGTTGCCGTTTGCACTCCCGGAGCTC
>NW_021964146.1:236782-269282 GCF_902167405.1 Gadus morhua | reverse complement strand
ATCGTCGGTTTCACGGAGGCGCTCGGTCCGGCTCGGCTCAGTCTTAATCCGGTCCGACCCAGGTCACTCTGTTAAGTCCCTTCACAACAGTTTACTTTTAATACAAATTCAGACGTCGTTTAGCGGGACCAAAGTCTCTCGAAATAATAATAGTTAATACGAAATGATGATGTATCTTTTTGCCTTGTCACCCCCCATACACGTCAGTCACAATCAACCATTGCTTGTACTATGCGCCACTTACCGTGAGGGGATCAGCTGAGAGAGCGTGTGTCGTTCTGCTTTGCCTGTGTCGAGGAGTCGACAGGGAAAAGGACTCGAACGATTGAGTTTACCTACTACAAATGTAGTCAGGTAGATTTATTCTTAGGTCCAATAAACACAATCACTTTTACAACTGAGTATAGATTTGAAAAGAAAAGACAGTAAAAGAAGAAGAATATAGATGAAGAATGGCCTATTAAAAATACCAACGAGCCTGAGGTTGGCTTTCTAAGTCTAAGTACCAAACGTTCTCCCGGGTGGGGCCCAGGGTTGGGTTTCTAAAACTAAGTTTTTTAACAACGTTTCCCAAGTGGAGCCCAGGTTTTAACGTTGACGCAACTCTCGTGCCCCAGTACACCGCACGACCCCGAGAGTTGCTGTCACACTAAATTTGTACCGGCTGCCAAATTTGTACCGGGCGCGTCATCCATACGTAATCCATTCCAAACCTGCCTGTCAGCAGATGATCGCGTCGTCCGTTGCCTGGCAGGTTTCAAAAAACATACGCGCTCATGTTGCCAAAGACGAAATAACATAATACAGTTAACGGATCGCTAGATAATGTAATGTTTTGTTGGGTTCCTTAATAAACACACGATGTATCTTGGAACAGACATCAACATGCAGCACGCCAATCCAACTGCGCATGCTCCGTGTGACGGTCTAATAACTGATGTTGATATCATTACAGATAACACTTGTTTTTACTTTATATTTGTATGGTATTTAATTGTTTAATCAAATTTAGCAAGTAAACTGAGTGTTTAAAGCAGGTCAAGGACGAAATAGCACAATACAGATAACGGATCGCTAGATAGAAGGTTTGCGAATGTTCACGTCATTCGACGCGATCGTCCGTTGCCAGGCAACGGACGAAGCGATCATCTGTTGCCAGGCAGATTTGGAGTGGATTACGTATGGATGACGCGCCCGGTACAAATTTGGCAGCCGGTACAAATTTAGTGTGACATTGCCTTTGTTGAGTTAATCACGCTTGAGACTAAGCTAGTGCTAAAGAGGATTCCTATCAAAAGTACCAACGTTCTCCCAAGAGGCCCTTGAGGTTGGATCCCTAAGTACCAACGCGCTCCCGGGTGGGGCCCGAGGTTGGGTTTCTAAAACTGAGTCACCAACGTTCTCCCAGGCGAAACACTTGAGGTTGGATTTCTAAATCTAAACTAAAAAGAAAATAGAGTCTGAACCGAGCGCTACGGTGTCAGAGTCCCTAAGATGAAAATCTATTGCTATGAAGGCCGCAGTTTTTTGGATGCAGAAGAGCAGGGCAGAGCAGAGCACACAACACCACACCAACAGCAGAAGAACCAAAAAGACCAAGTAACGACTGAGCTTTCTCTGCAGATTTCCCTGCTTTACTCTCCTGATAACAAAAGATCCTTTGATAAACGTTCCCGAGTTTCCCTTATTTTGCCCGAGGGGCAACACAAGAAGCTTGAAGTCATGCACATGCTATCACGCGCCGAGTGTTCATACATCATGGGGTCTAAAGGGACACATGTTCTTTGTATTCCTCCAATGTTTCTCCACAAGGAGATATGTTTAAGCATTCAATTTACTACATAAAAAAGGGTATATAATGTAACCAGTTGGCTCTATGGTAAGACATTTTAAGGCACACAATTTTAACACATAAGAATATCTAAAGTAAGCAATTTACTTTCTCATTAGATATAAGAGGTACACAAGAAGTTATAAAGAAACCAATTTTCTTTATCATAAGATATATGTAAGCACACAAAAAGTTATAAGGTAACCAATTTACCTTATCGTAAGATATATGTAAAGCACACAAGAAGTTATAAGGTAACCAATTTACCTTATCGTAAGATATATGTAAGCACACAAGAAATTATATGGTGGCCTTGTTGACAGCATGGTGTCACAGCATGATTCTGGAGTGATTCTTGAACGGCTTAGGTGCATCAATACAGTGAGTCCTATCGGGACACACGTCAGTGCCTTAAGAATAATAAATATTAATCAGAAATTATAAATAAAACATTAAATGTTATTGTATTACTCACTCTATTTAGGCCCACGTTGTATTATATGCACAGACAGACGGCCGGACAATCTCTCTCTGTCTCTCTTTCTCTCTCCCCGTCTCTCTCTGTCTCTCTCTCCCCATCTCCCCCTCCCCCCCCACCCCGTCTCCCTCACTCCCCCGGTCTCCCTCGTGATTCAATGAATAATTCACATAATAGACTTTAAAGGCCCACTATGCAACTTCGGGCATTTATTCGCTGTTTTCTTGGTTTGGCACGCACATTTCTCTACACAGCGCCCCCTACAGCTTCGTAGTAGATATTTCACAAACACTGTCGTAACAACTCGTTGACGACCCTTCCCCATGCACTTCTACGCGAGCAAAGTGCATTTGTTTTCAAAGAAGCCGGCGAATGCGTGGAGCCATGTCCGAAGTAGATGTTCATAAGTGTAGGCAAGGTTATACATTTTTAAAAGGGTGTATTTGTATTGCAATAAACATAAATCCATCCTTTTTTATAGTTGACGGGGAGAATTTATATCCTAGATTATAATTGTTTTATCTTAGGTTGAACAGAACAATCACTGTAAGAGGTTTGGCCAACATAATAATCTAAATAAACAAGAACCTGGATTCGGGGATTCAGTCTGTATCTGGGGGACGAGACAGACGAACAGCAAAACACCCATGGAAACAAAGGTGTTGATATGGTTGCAACCAAGCAAGCTAGAAACATACAGGGCTCACAACAAAACGGTAGAGAAAACAATTTTTACAGGGCTCACAACAAAATGGTTGAGCAAACACATTTGTACAGAGACTATCAACATCAAGAATACCACGAAGACAAAGGCCACCCAAAGCTACTTTCAATTTCAAAAGCAACACGGCCGAGTCGGCGTCTGATTTGCAGTCTTCTTTTTTTTCAGTTCACGCTATTCCTGAAAAGCTTGCCCAACGTTTACTCGTGTCTGGCCTCTCTGCCGGTCAGTCTCCCTTTTCTCTTCTTCTGTTCCTCCGACATTGGGTTTCTCTGTCTCTTTTTAGTCGGCTGATCTATGATGAATATAATAATCCCTTAGTGACTTGTGTTTATATCGAGCCGGTTCCGTGTTTGAGGGTCTGTGCCGTAAAGCAATTCGTTACTTCGTACCATCGCAATGACTCTTAGACTGTTATATTAAGGTAAATCAAGCCAAAAAAGTTGCATAGTTCCCCTTTCACTCGTGTCTGATCTCTTTTCTGGTCCATTCTTCTTTTGTTCCACCGACGGTCGCCTCTTGGGTCCCTTATCAGTCGATTGATCCATGATGAATGCAACAATTGCCTCGCAACTGGCTGTTTATATCTAGCCGGTGCCATGTTTGGGTGTGTGTCTGTGCCGTAAAGCATTTTCGAAACTACAATCTGACTACATTTTCGAGGATACTTCCGCTGCGTCACATCCGGATTGTGTCGGTCCGAACAGAGCAAGTTGCATATGCGCTTTTTCACTGGAGAGGCGACATGGGTAAATGACACACCCACCAATCGACCCAGAAATGGATGCAGAACCATCAGCATAACTCTCAACCTGCATACTTAATGTAATTTTGGCTAAAAAGTTGCATAGTGGGCCTTTAAAGATAAATGTCTCTTTTATTTAAAACATGTCTTTCATTAACATATTAAGATCAAATTAATAACATTTCCATCTCACTCTAGATTCAATGCATCTCAGTCGAGTGTGTCTTGACGAGGCTGGCTGCTAGCGCCAGCTTCAGGGGCTGTGGCAGCTCGTACCTGCCAGCTTGCTACCAAACGTTTTGCGTTGAGGTGATATTTAAGGGTTGATGAACTCCGGTGATAGGAAAATTCCTTACTACAGAGATTGCAGATAACGGTGTTGCTATCTACAGTTCCGTCCGGGAGTTTAAACTTGAACTTTCCGTGCACGGGGCCGAGCAGCGTCTTCTCGTCTGCCTCCATTTTGTTTCAACGCAAATGACGCACCGGGTCAAAGGGCACTATAGAAGTGCGATTAATGTTTTTTTTTTTTTTTTTTTGTGATTAATTAATCGAAATTAACGCGTTAATTTGATAGCCCTAATTTTATTCATATTAAAGGTTGTATCAGCGATTCTGATTGAAACATAAAGTATCACATTAATCTGCTTCTTCCTCACGATCCGCTAGCTGTCCGTCCCATAAACAGGCTGTCAAAGAACCGCGTCTCTCTAGGCAGCCTAGGCTACGAGATCGCACACAGAAACAAATGGTACTACCAACACCTCAAAATCAAAATATACAGTGTTCCAACCAATCAAAGACAAGGGGTGGGTGTTGTGGTGTTTCGCGCTTGTGCACGCGAAGTGGTAGCTACAAATTCCTGTTGCATTTTCATGCACGTTCATGAAAATGCACGTCCATGATCATTTTCAAAACATAGGAGGGAGGGGCTAGCTGGCTCTGTTTTTTTGGAATCTCGCAACGGAAGTCAGGGCAACCAGAATCGCTAATACAAACCTTTAACCAAGAGGCGGTGAATCCACCTCGGTGCAGTTCACCTTCTGGCCAACAGGATTAGGGTGAAGGAGACACAGGTGTGTGTGTGTGTGTGTGTGTGTGTGTGTGTGTGTGTGTGTGTGTGTGTGTGTGTGTGTGTGTGTGTGTGTGTGTGTGTGTGTGTGTGTGTGTGTGTGTGGCAGAGGTGTTGAATGGTTGAAGAGCCTTTGGTGCTCAACACACCACAACAACCAGGCGAAAAGAGAAAGAGACCCAACACCAACCCAACCCCACTGAATGGACACATAATGAAAGGTTCCTTCAAGGTAGGTTTGTACAACCTAATTCATCGTTTCACCACAGTGACTGAATTAGACTTCCCAGAACTGTGCGTGTGTGTGTGCGTGTGGGTGTGTGCGTGTGTGTGTGTTTGTGTGGGTGTTAAATAACAAAAATGAACGATGCTAACGTGTTCAATAGTTAACCGTCTTCCAGGGGCGCAGGCTTAAACCAGTAGAAACAGAGTGAAGCGTTTGAGTCTGCAGCCGTCAGAGCGGCCATGTTGAGTCAAACAGCGCTATGTTAGACGCTGGGGGGGCCATGACGGGGGTTACATCTTGACACGCTAAGACTGTGTGTGTGTGTGTGTGTGTACGTGCGTGTTATTGTGTGTGTGTCTGTTTATGTAAGTACGTGTGTGTGTGTGTGTGTGTTTGCGCGTGTGTGTTCGATGTTTGTGTGTGTGTGTGTGTGTATGTGTGTGTAGCCTCGTAGATGGGTGGGGGGGTCTCCCTCTTCTCAGCGGGGGGAGCGAGAGAGAGAGAGAGAGAGAGAGAGAGAGAGAGAGAGAGAGAGGAGGGGGAGAGAGAGAGAGAGGAGAGAGAGAGGGGGAGACAGAGACAGAGAGAGGGGGAGACAGAGACAGAGACAGAGAGAGAGCGAGAGAGCGAGAGAGAGAGAGAGAGAGAGAGAGAGAGAGAGAGGGGTGAGAAAGAGAGAGAGAGGGGGAGAGAGAGAGAGAGAGGGGGAGAGAGAGACAGAGAGAGAGAGAGAGAGAGAGAGGGAGCGAGAGAGAGAGAGACAGAGACAGAGACAGAGACAGAGAGAGAGAGAGAGAGAGAGAGAGAGAGAGAGAGAGAGAGAGAGAGAGAGAGGCCTGAGAGAGTGGGGCCCTCACCTCCAGGGCCGGTGAGGGCCCCAGGGGAACCCAGAGGGAGCAGGGCCCCGCGGGGGCCGGTGAGGTTGTTGTGGGGGTCCTGGCGGCCGGCTCCAACAGGCTGTCCCTGTGGTTGAGGCCCAGAGAGAGCACCACAATCTTGGGGTGGATCTTGGATGCTTATCTCAGACCTGTGTGACGTGTTGGTATTTGGCACCGGGATAACTCTCCATGTGGACGTCTGTGTGAGTGTGGGGAAGGAACCGACTCAGGGTTGAGTCACCGATGATCACTACGGGCTGGATGGATCAAATAGTCCAATCCCTAACTTTATGCCCCGTGGGATCGTGTCTGGTCCTTTTGAACATCGTCTTGTTCGGTCGAGGCTTCGGGTCGGTGGTTCCACTCGGCCGTCGGCGCTCGGGAGTGATGGTGAGGGGACTTAACGAGGCCGAATTAAGGACGCGGTGGAGTCTAAGCTGCACAGTCCGCTGTGAGGGTGTGCTCGTGGACTGGACGGACAGCGGAGGAGACTTGGTGTTATTAGAGGGGGCTTCAGATTGGGATTGCCTGATGTAGTCAGGGTCCGGGGCCCCGGACCCCGGGGAGCTTACAGTCCCAGGATGTGTTGTGCTGTGTTTGGTGTCCAGTGTATGTTGTCAGGTTGAGTGGTGAAGGTGTCGTGGGGAGTTTCTAGTAGGGGACTGAGATCAGTGACTATGTAGCTGTTGAGTGGCGTAGGTTGGGAGTGGGAGTGGTTGGATGCAAGTGTGTGGATGGAGTGAGGGGGAACTCTGGAGAGAGGGTGGTGTATGGTGGTGTGTTGGTTGTTGCTCGGTCCTCTGAGACGGAGGTTCATCTGGTGAGAGGATTTCTGACTGACGTGGGCCTGAATAGAGTGATCTAGGGTGTGTGTGGGTGCTGGTTGGGGAGGCAGAGGGAGGGGGGGGGGGGGGGGATCTGTGTGGCTGAGTGTGGGCTGTGGAGGTGTCGGTGAGGGGAAGGTCCAGGCTCGAGGTGGGGTGGTATGGGGACTGGTCGGTATGGGGGAGGGGGGGAGTAGGTTGAGGGGGTGTGGGTTGGTGATGAGTGGTGAGTGAGGGGCGGACGGTGTATGGAGTAGTGTGTGTTCTAGTTGATGTAAGGTGGTGGGTAATAGTCTGTGGCCCAATCTCTTGTGCGCCCGGTTGGTCGCGATCTTAAGTGAGAGTGTGTTGGTGGGCTGGGGTGTTTGTGTGAGTTGGTCTATTGTGTGTGTGTAGTGTTCTTTTAGGATCAACATGTCATTGTGCATCCAGGTGTTGGTGTTGTCATTATTTCTTTGTAATGTGGTGTCTGTGGGTGATGGGTTTGATGAAGTGTGATCATTTGAGGACCTGTCGTGACATCCCCCTGGGGAGTTCCCGGGAGGACACCGCTCTGTCCGCTGTGTCCCTGTGGTGCAGGGCCTGGAGTATTTTAAAATATACTTTGTCTTTTCCACGGGTTGGGCCGTCTGGTGCAATGTACCGGGTGTGTGTTGGTGGTGGTGGGAGGAGTGGACGGGTGGATGGTGGAGGTGGTCTTTGTGGTCTGAGTGGTTGTGTGTGTGGGTGTGTTGGTGTGGGTCTGGTGTGTTCTGTGGTTTGATATGTGTGTGTGGGTCTATTGTGGTGATGGTGGGTGTGTGGGGGTCTACACTGAAGGCTGGGGGGTCTATAACGGGATGTAGGTGTGGGAGGTAGCGTTCGTCTGTTGTGTGCGTGGTAGTGTGGCTGTGTGGTGTTGGTGCGATTGGTGTAGGTAGGCCTCCAGGGTGAATACATTTCAAAAAAGATCGATCTATTTCAAAAGGGTGAAGCTGTGATGGGGCTCTGACCTGCTGACGGTGACGGTGGTGGTCCCGTGGTGGGTAGCCGGAGAGGGTGGTGGTCCCGTGGTGGGTAGAGGCGACGGCAGGACGATCCCTGGTAACTGCTGACGGTGACAGAGCCAACGGGGCACTGTAACGGTGCGGCTGCCCGTTACCTCTGGCAATGGATACAAACAGGACTGACACCGGGATTTACAAGTACCCTTTTATTTGCACACACAGAACATTCAAACGCGTTCATGACGCCACCTGCAACACACAAGAAAAACACACGTTATGAGGAAGCCGGTCAGGGGACACGGCAGAAAACAAGGACAAGACGTAAAACACTCGCGTTACGGTTGCGCTGGCTTCCGGGTGCCGGGGGCTGCGGGAGGACCCGACGTGAAGTCCGGAAGAACATTTGTGCGGTGTGGGGGTGACGTCAGACGGGCGAGACCAAGTGTGTGGGAGGAGAGGGGTGTGTTGGGGTACTTGGGGAATATTTAAGGTGTCAGGGGAGTAGAGGGTAAGGATGGGTTTTAGACGAATAGGTCTGGAGCAAGGTGTGTAACTAGGGGTGGGGATAGGTAAATCAGAAATGTGTATGGGGGGTTAATTGAATTAAGAGGGGTATGGTTCAGGCCATGTAGGATATATTCAGGTCCAAATCATGTAGGTGGGGCAGAAGGGTCTGAGGTGAGCGGGTGACAACACCTGGCTCTTAGACCAGCCAAGGGTTTAATTTGTGCCGAGGGGAGGACTGTTGTTTTTAGATTATTGAAAGTTTAGATTAGTGAAAGTTATTTTGAATTATTGATTTGGTTTTGTTTTGTTTATTCATTTTTCATTTTTTGCTTCCTGATGGACATTTTTTTGTACCAGAATAAATTCATGCCTTCGGCCTTGCTCACATCGGTCGCACTAACTCTAATCCTTCCGACGCCGCAAGGCAAGCCTGGTAACACATACACACAGACAAAAAACACAAACACACACACGCAAAAACACATACACACACGCATGCACGCGCGAGCGTGCGCACACACACACTGATAGGACTGATGACTCAGTGACTCTGTGGCAGTTTAGTCTCTCTCTCTCTCTCTCTCTCTCTCTCTCTCTCTCTCTCTCTCTCTCTCTCTCTCTCTCTCTCTCTCTCTCTCTTTTCTTTAAAGTATAGCATGATAAACCATGAAAATACTTTTAAGATCCCCCATAGTTAGATAAGCACATTTTTTATTGTAATTGTAAATAAAATACCTATTGACGGTAAATCTTTGTATATTTTCAGACTTCACCAGTTTTGGTCTTAAGGGCTCTGATATCATTTTTGTCATAATCCTGATTTATAACCTGATTTAAAACAGATTTTATATTTTATTCATAATAACCAAGAGGTCTGTGGGATAATGTTGCATGTTGTAAATGACTTTAGACTGAATATTGATTTTTTGTGTTCTGTTGGGAACCAAGCGGTCGCAGAACATGTTCAGTTATTAAAGATACGTGCTCACCTGTTGATGATTTGTAAAGTCTGCTGCTTCTATTGTTTTAGTCCTCGTGTTTATTGTGTACATGTAAGGGACTATTTTTCTTTCTTATTTGTTAATGAAGCATAATTGCAATAAACAACTCAGTGGATCCAACTGAATGTTCTCGTGTGTTCAGCCGATGATTTCTCGTTTTATTAGTGAATAATGCTTCCATAAGTGCCTTAAGAATAATAAGATATTAATCAGAAATTATAAATAGAACAACAAAAGTTTTTTCCGATATTATTCTGGGACCTCCTCCCTAGGTTTTGGTTGGGGGGGGGGGGGGTGCCTCAGTGTCTCTGTGTCGGTTGTAGAAAGAAACCACAGACAGACGGCCGGACACACACACACACCCGTCTCTAAAAACGGCACGTTTGTGGAGAGCTCATTGTGGGACTGGCAGGGCCAGTACGGCGTTTAGCAGACGCCTACAATAAGTCAAAGAAGAAAGACGACAATATATCTCTGTCGGTACAATAAGGATGTTCATAGAACCAAGTGCAAAAGGCCGTGGTCTGTAAATGTTCTAGAACATCCCGGGGGCTCCGGCGGGAGTCCTGGAGCTCTATATCCAAATATTATCACATTAGACGTAGATATCTGTATCATATAAAATATATTATCACGGCCAAAAGCTGTTTGCGCCTCCAGACAATATTCTGAATCTCAAACGACTGCGTCTCTGCTTCATCCACGTCAATCTGAAGTGGACTGAACCACGACATGGAGGAGAAAGGGATTGTTGCCCGCGATTGTCTCCCGCCGGAGCCCCGATGCCGAGGAACCGATGCCTTGGCGCTGCCCGCTGGTGGTGCCTTGTATTCTCTCTCTCTCACTCTCTCTCTCTCTCTCTCTCTCTCTCTCTCTCTCTCTCTCTCTCTCTCTCTCTCTCTCTCTCTCTCTCTCTCTCTCTCTCTCTCTCTCTCTCTCTCTCTCTCTCTCTCCCTCCCTCCCTCCCTCCCTCCAACCCTCCCTCTCTCTCTCTCTCTCCTCCCTCCCTCCCTCCCTCCCTCCCTCTCTCTCTCTCTCTCTCTCTCTCTCTCTCTCTCTCTCTCTCTCTCTCTCTCTCTCTCTCTCTCTCTCTCTCTCTCTCTCTCTGCGGGTGTCTCTGCTCCAGAGGAGCCCCCCCTCCCCAGTGTTGTGCCATGCTACAGGCTTCTTCCCTGACAGGGTGGGGGTGTTCTGGAGGAGAGACGGCCAGGAGCTCCATGAGCAGGTGGACCCCGGGGAGGTCCTCCCCAACCACGACGGGACCTCAAACTCACGGCCGTCCCACAGGAGGAGTGGGGGAGGTAGGAGTGTGTGGTCCAGCTGAAAGGCATCGAGGACATCTCCACCCCCCTGGACCCCGCCCTCATCAGGACCAACGGGGGTAAGACTGGTGTTGGAGGGGATGGAGGGGGGGAACACATGTCTCCCCATCTGCACCTGACCTCATCACAACCACTGCCAGGTGTACCTGGACACTGCTGAAGCTACTGGGTAAACACACAGCCCTCCGGAGTAGCTCACGCAGCAGAACACGGTGCATTGTGGGTAAATGAGTTCTATGAATAGGGCTAGCCTCAGATCAGTCCCTGAGTGATCCTGAGCTCCAGAACAGATTTTAGAGGAATAGTTACACTGGCGTTGTGTTAGTCGTGTGCGTAGCATCACGTGACCGTAGACATGTGCTTCAATGATGGAGGGATGGATGGGGGAGGGTCTCTGTCCAACATCTATTCTCACACACCTGATTTTATTTTCTTGATTTACCTTCAAGGCAAGCGTCACATCCTTGTCTTCATCCTCGCTGGTGTCTGTTGTTGTTGTTGTTGTTGTTGCTGCTGCTGCTGTTGTTGGAGTCTTTGTGTACCAGAAGAGGAACGGTGAGTGGATCAAACTCTCCAGGAGGACAAACACCTGATCTCCACCTGCTCCTACTTCCTGTCCCCTTCCTAGTATCTGATTGGTTGTCTTCATACACTGGTGGTCTGGTGGTAGAAACCTCGGTAACACTTTATTCTGATAGTCCACTGTTACACTCAACAAGCTATCAGATGACACCCAACAAGTACCGGGAGGGGGGGGGGGCGTTAATAGGAGAGGGGGGGCGAGGGGGGGGGGGCGTTAATAGGAGAGGGGGGGTGAGGGGGGGGGGGCGTTAATAGGAGAGGGGGGGTTAGGGGGGGGGGGGCGTTAATAGGAGAGGGGGGGGGCGAGGGGGGGGGGCGTTAATAGGAGAGGGGGGGCGAGGGGGGGGGGGGTTAATAGGAGAGGGGGGGGTGAGGGGGGGGGGGCGGTAATAGGAGGGGGGGGGACGAGGGGGGGGGGGCGTTAATAGGAGAGGGGGGGGGGGGGGGGCGTTAATAGGAGAGGGGGGGGGTGAGGGGGGGGGGGGGCGTTAATAGGAGAGGGGGGGGTGAGGGGGGGGGGGGGGGGGGGGGGGGGGCGTTAATAGGAGAGGGGGGGGTGGGGGGGCGTTAATAGGAGAGGGGGGGGGTGAGGGGGGGGGGGCGTTAATAAGGAGAGGGGGGGGGGGCGTTAATAGGAGAGGGGGGGGTGAGGGGGGGGGGGGGTGCGTTAATAGGAGAGGGGGGGTGTGAGGGGGGGGGCGTTAATAGGAGAGGGGGGGTGAGGGGGGGGGGGGGGGCGTTAATAGGAGAGGGGGTGGGGTGAGGGGGGGGGGCGCGTTAATAGGAGAGAAGGGGGGGGGGGGGGGGGGGGGGGGGGGGGGTCATCCACTGACAGGATGTAGTCAGGGGCCCTAACCCAGACCGACGGCGAGGCAGGGGGAGGGGGGAGGAGGGAGGGGATGTCAGCGGGGCGGGAAGAGGGGGAGGAGGAGGCGGAGCTAGTGTCTGGCGCCCCCCGGTGGCCCCTCCCAGAGTCGTGGTGGGCCAATGGGAGGGCCTTGATTGGCAGCACCAGGGTGTTGGCATGGCGACTCCTACCTCGGGGGGCTCTGGGGGGCAGACCAGGGGGGGTGCTCCTCCTGGGGGGATTGGTGAGGGGGGGGGGGGGTGTTTAACAGCTCTAAGTCGGGGAGGGGGGGGGAGGAGTATGGGAGGGGAGGGGGGAGGAAGACCGGGGGTCCTGGAGCTTGTAGGTGGGGGGGGGGGGGGGGGGACCCGAGAGGCGGTGGGGCCTGGGGTGGGGGGGCGAGGGCGGGTGGGGGGCTATGGAGGGGGGGGCTGGGGGTGTTTGAGGGGGGGTAGGGGTCTAGGAGGGGGGGGGGAGAGGACAGGGGTAGCAGTAGTGAGCAGTGTGTGTGTCTGAGGGAGGGGGGGGGGCCGGAAACCGGGGTCTGTACCGGGGGGGGGCCCACCTCGCAGCCACGCCCCCCCCCCCCCCCCCAAAGGGGGAGCCTGTTGGAGGAGGGGGTTAAAGTGTGGGGGGGGGCTGTGGTAGAATAAGGTTCTGCTTCAGCCAGTCGTCCGTGTTTCTGCTCCACCCTGTGGAACGGTATGGGGGGGGGGGGGGGGGGGGGGCAAGCAGGTTTAATGGACTCTGCTCAATTGGTTCCCCTGTCTGACCGTCCCTGATGGGGGGGGGGGGGGCAAGCAGGTTAATGGACTCTGCTCATTGGTTTCCCCTGTCTGACCGTCCTGAGTGGGGGGGGGGGGGGGGGGGGGCAAGCAGGTTTAATGGACTCTGCTCATTGGTTCCCCTGTCTGACCGTCCCTGATGGGGGGGGGGGGGGCCGAGCAGGTTTAATGGACTCTGCTCATTGGTTCCCCTGTCTGACCGTCCCTGATGGGGGGGGGGGGGGCAAGCAGGTTTAATGGACTCTGCTCATTGGTTCCCCTGTCTGACCGTCCCTGATGGGGGGGGGGGGGGGGGGGAAAGCAGGTTTAATGGACTGCTCATTGGTTCCCCTGTCTGACCGTCCCTGATGGGGGGCGGGGGGGGGCAAGCAGGTTTAATGGACTCTGCTCATTGGTTCCCCTGTCTGACCGTCCCTGATGGGGGGGGGGGGGGGGGGGCAAGCCGGTTTAATGGACTCTGCTCATTGGTTCCCCTGTCTGACCGTCCCTGATGGGGGGGGGGGGCCAAGTAAGGGATAATGCCCGACGAGGTGTCCATTATCAGGAATTAATGGACGACGTGGAGGCGTGAACCGTCCGACGCGAAGCGGAGGACGGTTGCCTCCGCGAAGTCCATTAATTCCTGATAATGGACAGCTCGAAGGGCATTATCCCGCTTATACCACGGTCACTTACCAACGGTGACCAAATTAAGACCATTAATTAATATTTGCATGCGTTTTACAATCTGAACATAACGTTTTCCACAAAACATACATTTGTTTCCCTGGTTACGCCTGAGGATCCGACAAATACCCGGAACCACCATTACACGCCCGTTGGGTTCTCATGCAACGGAAACGTTGTTCACTCCTCCAGTAATTAAGACGGACCATTAGCTACGACTTTAGAACGGGAAGGTAGCGGGAGGTATTAAAGTCCGCTCAGCTTTGTTTTGTTTCCCGTTGCTATGGTTACTACTATTTTAGAGACGATACGCCAGCTAGCGCATTAATTGAGAACGGTAAACAGACAATTTGACGGAACTACTTGTCCAGGGTGTCCGTATATCAGGAGTTAATGCACACCCTGCATCCAATCAGAATCGAGTATTCCCGCAGACCGTGGTATAAGCAGGTTAATGGACTCTGCTCATTGGTTCCCCTGTCTGACCGTCCCTGATGGGGGGGGGGGGGGCCAAGCAGGTTTAATGGACTCTGCTCATTGGTTCCCCTGTCTGACCGTCCCTGGTGGGGGGGGGGCAAAGCAGGTTTAATGGACTCTGCTCATTGGTTCCCCTGTCTGACCGTCCTGATGGGGGGGGGGGGGGCAAGCAGGTTTAACGGACTCTGCTCATTGGTTCCCCTGTCTGACCGTCCCTGATGGGGGGGGGGGGGGCAAGCAGGTTTAATGGACTCTGCTCATTGTTCCCCTGTCTGACGTCCCTGATGGGGGGGGCCAAGCAGGTTTAATGACTCTGCTCATTGGTTCCCCTGTCTGACCGTCCCTGATGGGGGGGGGGGCCAAGCAGGTTTAATGGACTCTGCTCATTGGTTCCCCTGTTCTGACCGCCCTGGTGGGGGCGGGGGCAAAGCAGGTTTAATGGACTCTGCTCATTGGTTCCCCTGTCTGACCGTCCCTGATGGGGGGGGGGGGGCAAGCAGGTTTAACGGACTCTGCTCATTGGTTCCCCCTGTCTGACCGTCCCTGATGGGGGGGGGGGGGGGGCAAGCAGGTTTAATGGACTCTGCTCATTGGTTCCCCTGTCTGACCGTCCCTGATGGGGGGGGCCAAGCAGTTTTAATGGACTCCTGCTCATTGGTTTCCCCTGTCTGACCGTCCCGATGGGGGTGGGGGGGCCAAGCAGGTTTAATGGACTCTGCTCATTGGTTCCCCTGTCTGACTGTCCCTGAGGGGGGGGGGGGGGGGGGGGGGGCAAGCAGGTTTAATGGACTCTGCTCATTGGTTCCCCTGTCTGACCGTCCCTGATGGGGGGGTGTTGGTGGTGACGGCGTGGGGGGTGACTGCTTGGTGGTGAACTGCTGGTATCGTTTTAAAGTATGTCTTGGTGATGTGGGGGAGTGGAGGAGGTAGGGGGTGTGTGTTGGGGCCTGGGTGTCTGTGAGTGTGTGTGTGTGTGTGTGTGTGTGTGTGTGTGTGTGTGTGTGTGTGTGTGTGTGTGTGTGTGTCTCCACTAGAGTGCGACAGGGGCACAAATCTAGATCCCTGGTGCAACATGGTGACCAAACAAGAATAGAAGGCCAGGCAAGAGCAAAATATAAAGGGATAAAAACAATGAGATTAATCAAAGCAGAAGAGAACAGTGGATCTGGTGATAAAAACAGGGGGGGTAGAAGTGGGCTCCCCCCACAGCAATGGGGGGAGGTGAGGGGAGAGTCCTTAGTATGGATTGGTGGGTCTCTGACTCCGTTTGTGTCCCCCAGGTGGTGATAGTCCGGGGGCCCTTATCCTGAGGCCTGCTGGGGCTCAGTGGGGGCCCGTGATGGCTTCTCCAACCAACAGGGAAGAGTTCTTCTTTGGTTCTCGCTGTGTTCTGGAGGTCTCCTGGGAGCTGGTTCACATGCCCTACTTAAAACACCCCCAGGTAAGAGCTTACCAAAGAATACTAAAAGGAATAAAAAGATTAAAACATTAAACAACTCGGGCCCGGCGAAGGGCCGTATTTGTTGTCACTTAGCTCGAAAGCTTCTTAAGAAAGGGATAAAATGAATAAAAGTAATAAGAACCCGAATGGCCTAAAAGGTATTGCCCTTTGAAAAACTGGGGATGATCAAATAAATAAAAAAGGTATAAGAGAGGGTACCTACGAGGCTCATTGCATTCACTCAATAATAACAATTTCACCATGCTATCTCATAATTATGAGATAATTATCTCATAATTATGAGATACTATCTCATAATTATCTCATAATTAATCTCATTATTTTGAGATACTATCTCATAATTATGAGATAATTATCTCATAATTATGAGATAACTGTTGGTTCTGACCATCAGTATTGTTGCCAGATTGGGCGGTTTCCCACCCAATTGAGCTCGCTTAGGATGGCCGTCTGCGGGTTAAAAATGGGTAAAAAGGGTATTTGGGTGGGTTTTTCTGCAGATTTCTGGCCATAGAAAGCAATAGAATTTAGTTAAATTGGGCGGGATTGGGTGGCTTCCAGGTGGATTTTGAGCATTTTGGGCTGGACATCCATCAGTCTCACTGGCAACCGTTGCAGTTGCACTAGTCCCAGGCTTGCTGAGGGTGCTTCGTGATATAGATGTACTTGCGTATGTCACGCAGCTAAAATGTTGCTTGACCATTTTGGTGTCAAAAATTGTCCTACGTACGCAGCTCGCGCCTGTGGCTGCGCTGGATTTAGGAGTCCCAGGAAGGAAACCCAAACGCCGCCGTGTTTGGGTGCATGATAAAGAGCTTGGATCGGGTTATATTAAATTAATCTCGGATATAAATAAACAATAATCGGGTTAAATAACTTGACATGATGTGTGTCTGGTGTGTTTTCCAGCATTCGTAGTGTTGATCAGCAGAGAAATAGTCCGCCAAGACGTTGAGGTTGCTTAGCAACCAGAGACTCTGTCCATGCAAGTGAACGGAGCGTTCACTCTTCGTCATAACTGTCAAACAAACATCCTTCACATTCCACCTGATGCGAACCTTATGAAAGTAAAATTGCACATTTCTCGCTAAAAATATTACCATAAACGCATTTAATGGCGTAACTATGTTACTATTCCAACCAGAATAAAGAAAGATTGTCGGGCCGTATGCTTCTGTGCAAGCGTTCACTACTCTCTACTATCTCGTAATTATCTCATAATTACGAGATAATTATCTCATAATTATGAGATAGTTATCTCAGATAGTATCTCATAATTATGAGATAATTATCTCATAATTATGAGATAACCCTGGTGAAATTTTATTATTGAGTGAATGCAATGAGCCATCGTAGGTACCTGACGTTTGGTTGCAACAACAACTTCTTCAGAGGCTAGGTAAGGTAACACTCAAAAGGTAAGGGTGAGGGTTAGGGTGAGGGTGAGGGTTAGGGTGAGGTTGAGGATTAGGGTGAGGGTTAGGGTTAGGGATATAGGATCAGTCCCTTGACGTCATCTTGGTGGGCGAGGGAAGAGGTTTAGGGTTAGGGTTAGGGTTAGGGTTAGGGTGCCCGTTAGGCACGGGCACAAGCAACTAAAGATGAACCTGTAACTTTTGCAACCTTAAAACAAAAAAACCTATAATCATAAGAAATATATGTAAATAAAATAAAGATGATAAGGGGAGACTTTATTTGCATCTAAAGCAGAGATTGGAGGGGGTGAGTGAGGGGGAGAATGAACTTGGGCCGTAAAGGAGAACACTTTTGGTTGTTTACTATTTGAATCAGTGCTAATATCACTCTGCTTGTTGTTTCCAGGAGCAGGTTCTGCTAGTTGGGAGAGTGGTGGAGAAACCAAAGTACAGGCGCCTGAGTGCTCTGTCATAAGCCTCATTGTTGAAAGGCCCTAAACAGTGCTGAGATCCAGTAGGATCCCAGCATAGTGTTCTTTAGAGCAGTCAGGTTCTGCTTCATTCCACTTCGTGGTGTTATCTTTTATTTTATTTAGGACCGTGTCGTTTGGAGCAGCTGGCTTGATGAATGATACTGTAACTAATAACCAGTAAAGTCAGCAGGGTGGAACATGGGGGAAAATATAATACAAAGGGGGGTTGTAAATCATAAAAATCAAACTAACAGATACTGTAAAAAAAAAAAACGAATGTTCTTTGTCCATGTGTGGAGAGGTAGGCTGTAGCAAAGTCGGATGGTGGGAGGGTTAGGGTCAGGGTCAGGGTGAGTGTGAGGGTGAGGTGAGGGTGAGGGTCAGGGTGAGGGTGAGGGTGAGGTCACCTTCATATCCGAGTCCATTGATGGTTTCTAAATGCTTTTGTAGCTGACTTTCCTGCAAAAGTCAAATTCATGTGTGTGGTGTGTGTGTGGTGTGTGTGTGTGTGTGTGTGTGTGTGTGTGTGTGTTACATGTGTGTGGTGTGTGTGTGTGTTTATCGGTGTAACCAGAGCGTGTAAAGAAAGAGCATCCAAGAGAGAGAGAGAGAGAGAGAGAGAGAGAGAGAGAGAGAGAGAGAGAGAGAGAGACTTTCCTGATCTACTCACTCACACACACACACACACACACACACACACACACACACACACACACACACACACACACACACACACACACACACACACACACACACACAAACAACACGCACACACACACAACACATATGTAAAACTTGTTGAAAGTACGGAGAGTCGCGATTCCATTGAAACTGATGGCGCGGCGGTTAGCATTCACAAACGAGTGCTGGTTAAAGCGTGAAAATGCATTAAAATGCGATCAGACGACTCGGTTATATGCTATAGACCATAGAGTGTTGTGTGGTATAAAGGTTGCGTTGGACGAATTTCGAATTATAAGTATGTAAAACTTATGGTTGAAAGTACTGCGGGGCGTCGCGTGGTAATTGTGTGTAATTATTAGTGTAATTGTGATATAATGGCTGGTCTAAATGTGAAATTATAAATGTGTGATTTCGGTGTTGTAAACGCAACCGCGATTTGCAAAGGAGAGGTGTTAAGAAGTGGGTGGAGGGCAACAGGTCACCTCTCAGGCTAAACCTAATGGTCCTCTTGACATTAACGTTGACAGTATTACCCTAACACCCCTAATGGTTATAGGCCTCTTTTTATATATTGGGTAAAAAACCTCTAATTTGACGAAATTGAGTCCCCCCCAGGTACTTGGTGAGCTAAGCACTTCTGCGTATAGGGAGCGGCGGGCCTGCCTAATGGGCTGATCTCTGACATTAACATTGATATCAACATTGTTATCTTAACACCCAATTAGTACATTTTAATACACTTGACTGACTTGTTTTGTTTCTTCTTGTCTTCCAGGAAATGTCTTTTGTTCCCCGTTTCCGGTTCGAACCCTCTTCCTCTGAGCTCACCCACTTCGCACCTCTGATGCCTCCGACGCCGGGCTGTTCCGACCCATGGTGAAGGCTGTCGCCAGGCGTAGGTTGTGCGAGGGCTCCGTGTCTACCAGGGGGCTGGGCGACGCACAACACAACAGTGCTTCATCAGTTCATGTTGTCGTCTCGTTGTCGTTCTTTGCAGGAGTCTCCTACTCTGACCCGACCGACGCCGAACTGCTCGCCGCTGCCGACGAGGTCGACCCTCCCAGTGAGTATACGTTTTGATGTGAATACACTTGTACCGCACGTGTCACGAACCTCCCTAACGCTCATATGGGTTGTCAGGCACGTCCAGGGACGCCCCGCCAGCCGCGGCCCCGCTGGAAGGACCAACACCAGGTCCAGGACCAGGACCGATGGCCACGAGGCCTGCCTCCGGCAAAGAGGTTTGTATAATGTGTGTGTGTGTGTGTGTATATGATGTGTGTGTTTATGTGTGCCTGTCTGCTGAACATTCACACCCGCTAACTGTGTGTGTCTGCTGCGTGTGTGTTTCAGCTGCTTCCCCTCAGCTGGAGGAAGACGCTGCCTGAGGAGCAGCAGGAGTGGGTGGGACGGGCGCTGTTCCGCAGGGACCCCAGCAGCGGGAAGGCTTGTGCTCACCACACCGCCCCGACTGTGGTGGTACACGCCAGGCGCCCGGCTCCTCTACACGCAGCCCCCGCCACAGCCCACGCCTTCTTCCAGCGCCCCTTCTTCTCTGGCTTCCGTATCGGATGTGGGCGTACCACCTCAAGTGCCCGCCGATGGGGGTAAGCTGATGGGCGCCGGCCTCTTACAAGACGTGCGGAGGGTCTGGACAGGAGGCGGGTGGTACTATATGGCCACAGAGTGCCTTCAGTGCCCCTCCTGCGGCAAGAAGTGGCGGGCTGGTCCCAGGACATCTGGAGCCGCTGGACCGTTGCTCCACCGCGAGGAATTCCCGGCCGTTTCTGACTACAAGTATGTCCACTTTTAGTTCATTTCATGCGTTACCCAGCGTATTGTCGCTCGTGGTTAACTACGGTTAACCTGTCTGGTGTTCTCTGTTTCCAGGTTGTCCTGCGACAGAGCGGTGATAGCCATGCTCAAGGAGCGCACCTTGGGCAACGGGCGTCTCTCGCCTCCGTGCCTCCCTGGTGGAGCAGCACTCCAGGGACTGGATGCAGCGCTCCATCTCCTACCTGTCGGTGCTCCGCAAGCTGAGGGGACCCGGAGCGGCCCGGAAGGACGACGTGTCCCTGCCGACTTTCGTCAAGGTTGCCCGGCTCACCTGGTTTGGTCGGGTGTACGTGCTGGAGGCCGTGACCAGGCTCGGACGAGACCAAGGCCAGGGTGACGTCGATCTTCGGCGACATCCTAAAGATGGACTCTCCACCAAGAAGGTGAGGTTTCTCTCTCCGTGTGCTCGTCGCCTCGTATGACGTCTGTGTGCCGTCCGTCCGTCCGTGTGTCTAAACGTGTGTTTGTGTCTTGCAGATCGCCAAAAAGTCTCGCGGGCGCCGCCGCCGGGGTCTGCCGCCTGGATGACCAACGTTGGCACGAGGACGGCAGGTGCTCGTGTCCGTTCTCACCTCGGCCGAGGGGGAGGGACTTACCAACATGGCGGTCGGCCTCATGCGGCTGGTACCGGATGCCGGGAAGGCCCTCCGAGGGTCCTGTATGTGCGACCGGGACTGCTGTGCCGCCGTGGGCAATTCTTGCCACGCACGGCATGTACCACGAGTGGCAAGAGCTGGTGGTGCGGCTGGACGTGTGGCACCTCATGCGGCGCCTTCGCGAGGGGCGTCACCACCGACAGCCACCAGCCCTCTACGGCCTCTTCATGGCCAGGCTGTCCGTCGCCATCTTTCGAGTGGGACGGCGAGGACGTGCGGCGCCTGAAGGAGGCCAAGCAGTCCTCGGAGGGGAGGGACGCCAGGTCACGCTGTCCGCCAAGGAGCTGGCTCGCCACTGTCGCCGCCGTACGAGGGGTGCGGCGGAGACGGAGCGGCTCATCCAGGAGGTGCTGGACGCCTCTGGCATGTGACGGACACCATGGGCGTCGCTTTGATCGACCGCGCCCGCATGGAGGACATCTGGGGCACGCAGCGCCGCCACTCGACCTGCGTCCAGGACCCAGAGGGGGGTGGAGCTGTACCACCAAGACTGGGAGAGATCACCAAGGGTGTGTGAGGCTCCCCGTCTTCCGGTGCGCTCGCGGCTCCACCTCCCTCGAGTCCTTCCACCTGCACCAGTGCCGCTATCGTTCCGGGTAAATCTATTTCCACCGCGTTGACAAAAGTCTGTTTGTTATTGTTTTCCTTTTTCACTAACTCTTCTCCCCCTCGTGTTTTATGTACAGTGGTACTACCTCGAGTGACGTCCACTATCAGGTGTAACCTGCTGGAGGGCCTGGCTCGGTGGAACGAGAACCCGCGGCAGGGCGGCAGTCGAGGGAGGACCGCGAGCGGCGCTGCGGTGCTACAGCGCCCGGCTGCCAGCACAGCTTCAACGAGCTGGCCTCTGAGGTCAACGGGGTCCAGCCGGTCGACGACTTCACCCAGCCCAGAGAGTACACAGGTACATGGAGATTAGCGACAGAGAGTGTTTGCTGCGGCTGTTCTTGTGGCATCTGCTAATGTGTGTGTGTGTGTGTGGTGTGTAGTGTGTGTGTGTGTGTGTGTGTGTGTGTGTGTGTGTGTGTGTGTGTGTGTGTCTCTCTCTCTGAAGGGGAACTCTTGGGGTGGAGTACCTGTATATCCCAGTCGGGCGCTGTGCTGCAGCCGGATCCCGACCCTCTGGATGGGCAGAGGAGGAGGAAGAGGCCGCCGCCGATGACGGCTACGAGGAGGAGGAGCAGCCGGAGGAGGAGCCAGAGGAGATCCGTCTCCTGGCACACCACAGCGCCCTCCTCCAGGAGCCCCGCGGTGTGCTCAAGGTAGATGCCACCTTGCCCCCTTTCCGAGGTGGAGGGAGATGGAGGAGGAGGAAGAGGAAGTGAGTGGCAGTCGCCTGTCCACAATTTCATATCGGCCGCCGGTGTTTAGGTGCGGCGTCTCATCGTGTGCCGTGTGTGCGTTTTCTTTCAGGACGTCGTCCGGGCCTGGACGGTCAAGCCCCGGGTACCACCACGCTGTGGCCCTGGCCCACGGCCTCGTGGAGCTGCGTCACCACGCCTTCGTCACCGCCCGTCAGACCAGAGGCATCATCGCTCTCTGGGAGAGGCTGACGGAGCGGGACAAGGCGCCGGTGACCTTCACCCCCCCGCCACCAGGACCGGCTGGACTAAAGGTCGGTTCAAGACCAGCAAACCGCCACGCCCACATCCGGGATAGTGGACAGTGTGAAGCGGTAAGCAGTGCATTAACAATTTCATTCAATTTTTTTTTACAGCCCCCTATAATCAGTAACTAACACACTCTCTCTCCCTCTCTCTCCTGCAGTGTCGTCGTGGGTAAGGGTGCGGGAGCGGCACAGTACCCAAGCCTCAGCAGGGTCGTCCGTGGGTAAGGGTGAGGGAGCGGCACAGTACCCAAGCCTCTGCAGGTCGTCGTGGCCATCATGTTGGAGCTGTGCCGCGTCCACAGCGGCGACGCCAAGACCATCGCCGGGGCACGCCTCAAACGCTGGGGTGCCGTCATGAGGGACTACAAGTTGATCCAGGACAACGTGGTCAACTGTCCTGCCTCATGGCGAGCACCCGCATCCAGCTGTACGACGTGAACCAGCGGACCAGGTCCATGTGGTAAGTCCATATACTTTGGCTCGCAGAACTGATGTGTGTGTGTGGTGTGTGTGTTTGTCGTGGTGATTGATATCTTTGTCGTCAAATTAACGCATTGTTTCTATTTCTTGAAAGGCAAAACACCAGGGAAAAAAAAATGATGAGGGACACCCTCTCCCTCGCAGTCCCGGGGCCCAGCGCATCCCCAGACTGCAGCGGAGCCCCTGTCGGCCCCACGGACTCTGCTGCAAGCAGCCCCAGCAGCCAGACCAGCCCCTCCAGCACCGCCTGCCCGCGGATGCCTCTGGTCTGGCTGCAACGATCAGAGGGCCGCTGGCCCCGGAGCTCTACGACCTCGTGGTGAAGCAGCAGAGTGTCGCCGCCGCCCCCCCCCGGACCTCAGCCCGCTCTCAGCCGCGGCCACCGCTCCAGCCATTGCCGCTCCGGCCGTCGCCATTGGTGGAGCCATGTCCCGCACCACTGTCTGGAGGCACAGGGTCCTGGAGGAGAAGGAGCGTCGTGCCCGGGAGCTAGGGGTCTACCTCAAGCCCCTTAAAAAGGTCTCCTCCTTTACCTAGACCAAGGAGAACGGCCACAGCCGCTACAAGCGGGAGACTTTTTGCGCCCGGGCCGACGGGGGAACGGTGGAGCAGTGGCGCCGTGATCGGCTGAGGAGAGACCGCGAGGCCCCCCCCCCGCCGCCACCCTGAGATCCCCCACGCACGCCAGCAGCAGTGTGGAGCTGTGGCTGGGACCACCAGCAAGTATATTGTGTATATGAAAATAAGATAAACAGCCTACCGTTACCGAAAGACTCTGTGTCGTTTGTGTGGAAGAAAGAATGATTTTTGCTCAAATCACATCACAAAAAGAAAACACACCTTAAATGCTGGTTGAAATAAAGCCATTTTTTAATAAACGATAAATCAAATAAAAACAAAGCGGGTTGAAAAAAAGCCATTCTTTATTAAACAATGTATAAATTAACAACACATAAAAGAGGGTTGCTAAAAGTCATTCTTCAAGATCATGCATGCGCATCCATTAATTTCTGCTACCTTTTTGGCTGTCTGAGTATTTTCCTTAAATCATGTCTTTAACTGCCACACACATACACACACAACACTTCAAACAGCATGATGGACACACACACATCACACACATCAATCATGAAAGTAGCAGTGGGAAATAGAACTGAAGCGCAGAGAGCCCCCCCCCCCTGAGTTCATTTCACACCTCCAACTTGGACTCTTTTGTCTATCAGGATGACTGATCAAGCTAAGACAAAAGATCATACAGGGCAGCTGGCCTCGGGAAAGTCTCCCGTGTGCAGGTGAAGGTGAAGGTCCACCCCTTTCCCGTACAAGGTTCAAATAGGGCTGCAGGAGATGCCTCTAAACCACACTACGATGGAAGCCCCTAACAGCAACCTCAGAGCGCAGCCTGAGCCAGAGGCCGTGGAACCAGAAGGTGTGTATCTATCTTGCTAAATGTGTGTGTGTGTGTGCACACACACATCCATTTAATTTGACCTAGACTAAAAGAGTTCTATATTGCCTTGTGTTCAGAGTCCGACAGCGCTGCTGCTGCTCCTCCTCCTCCATCAAAGAGGAAGAGGAAGCACAGGTGGACGCCAAGCAGGGTTACCCTGTGCCGCTTCAAGTCTCGCCTAAGGCAGGACACCCGGGTGCCGGAGGAGCAAAAGGGGAAGCCCCAATGCCAGCCGGGGGACCCCTGCCCAACCCAGGACCCTGGACACGGGGCACGCGCTCTACAAGAGCAGCGTGTACTGCGAGTCGGAGGCGGGCCCTGGGGGCCTCACCGCTCGTGAGTGGCTCATCAGCCAACAGGCCCCGGAGGACGCCGGGAAGGTGCCCAGGACCACCCTGTGGAACATCGCCCGCAGGAAGGAGGGGCAGGTCGGCGGCTCCTCTTCCCCTGGACGCAAACCGCACTAGCTGCGGATCTGCCAGCGGTGCCTCCAGCCGGCGCAGCAGAAGGACTTTGGCCACAGTCGGTTCGAGGGGGAGAGTTTCTGCTCCCTCTACGCCGGCAAAGGAGTAGACCTGTGACTGGCCGAGAGGAGGGACCGCAAGAGGCGAAAGCCAAAGAGGTGAATTGATTGTTTCTGAATGTGTTCCAAGTAAACTGCTTGCATTTACCTAAAGAACTAAAATTCGATGTTGAAATCCGTTCACCAGGAAGCAGAGGAAGCAGCGGGAGGAGAGGAGGGTGAAGGGCCCGGCGTCAGCCCCTGGAGAGGAACACAGCCCCGGCAGAGTGTGAGGCTGCTCCTCCCCGGGAACCCCCATCCTGTGTTGTGCTTGTTGTTATTTAATAAATCTATTTGTATTAGGGGTTAGTTTGACAAAAATCTAACGGGTTTTTCCATTGGATTTTGGATTATTGCAGAAAAATTAGCATCTTTGAAGCACCCCCTCAAAAACTGAAAATAAATAAATAAATAAAGAAATCCTTGCTCCAAAGAACGAAATGTAAACCAATGCATTCTGAATGGGAGTGTTTCTCCAATTTTTCCATGCTACACAGAACGAAATGTAAACCCTTGCAAATAAAGACTTCATGGTCATAATAATTTAAATATCATTAATCTCCTGAGGGTGGTATTCTATTTTTTTCAATGGGGCATCATCCAGTCACTTGACCGTCATGGTTGCTATGGTGGCTGGTGGTGTTGTACAGGCTCTGCACTGGTGGTAGCCCCTACGGACGTAGCTGGAGGGTCTATCCAATGAGCTGGAGTGAAGTCGATCTGTTCCAACAGCGATGAGGTCCACGACGGGAGGTCGTCAAGACCCTCAAGATCCTCATCGGTCAGTTCTGGTAGTGGTGCACACTGGGGGTCTCCAGGGACTGTTCGTAATAGAAAAAGAAATCAACATAATCAGTATCACGCCCCCTCCTGGTCATTACACTCTATAGAATATATATATACTTTTTCTATAATTTCCTACCGTGTTGTATGGTCCCATCTGGCTGCACTGAGACGGTCTCTGTAGGCGACGCAGACACATGCACATCCGCCGTCTCGATCACTTGCTGTTTGGACTCAGACCATACACCCCCGTGCTGTGCGATTTTAGGGTTTATGACTGCCTGGAGAACCAGGTTAAAATTCTCTGGAGTTAAAGCACTATGTGCGGTGTCCTTGCGAAACTTTTTATAAGGAATTTGTGGATGATCTGTGGCCAGTGGGGAGCAGGGTAGAGCCGATCCTCGGCCCGGTCTTTTGAGATTTTTCTTTGAAAGGCGGCTTGCACCAGGGGTCCGCTGTTTCACACTATCCACGATAGGCACTATACGTGGTTCAAAAACAAAATACAAAAGTATTTATGGGTTAGGTTTGGTTGTTCTTTTTTTTTTAAATGCAAAATAAATACACTTATACTATTAGCTGGCGTATTAATAACTTACCATAACTACAGCTTGCACCCACATTGGTCCGATCGCCGAGTATCGTTCTTTGATTGTTGAGCCGAATATCATGCGAACCTGTTACACATCAGGAAAATACGATTTAACGGTTGTTCTACATGAATATACTATAACAACTATTAATAATATTGATAGAGAGAGAGAGAGAGAGTGATATGTTACTATATATCATACGCTGCTATAAAAAAAAAAATTGGCCTCACTTTGAGTGAGGCCTACAAAGGTCACACGGGGTCAGGAATGCTTTTTGAGGCTCATTTCTGCCCGATTTTTGACCATGTAGTGCGCCAGAGGACCTTCAGCTAGGATATCTTCGCCACGTTGCGATACGACCACCGCAGAGCTACTTGGCTTCGCTGAAGGTCTACCGGGCCGGGTCTCTGGGAGACTGACGAGGGCCCCACGGGAGGGCCACAGGCCAAATAAAATAATAATATTCATTTTCGAGACACTTACTAATTCAATAGAAAGTGTCCCGGAGTGAAGGGGCACGGCCCCGGGACACCTTTGGCCAATCCCGGCAAAGTTCTGTTAAAAGTACCCCCAACTTACTCCAAAGTACCCCTAAGTGAAGGGGCACCTCAGGCCAAAGTGCCCCCAGAAAAACTTTGGCCTGAAGTACACGAAGTACAAAGTACATGTTTGGTCATTAATGGTCTGAGAGGGCCCCCTATTGGAAAAATGACGTTGAGGCAGTCCAAAGACCCCAAAGTAACCCCGGGTGACCGGTTCTGAATTCAGCAGCGGACACTTTCTTCAGTTTGGGGCAAAGTGCCCTTCATTTTGGGGACCCCAATTCAATTGGGGTAACTTTTCGCACAAAGTGCGAAAAGGGGGGGGGTGGGGGTGCCCACGCAGGGTGGCGAGGAGCCCGACGCGTCTCAGGCGCGCGGCGATGGGGAGGCCTCTGCTTCTCGCGGCGAGTAGGCCGGTCTGTAGGCCTCAGACCAGCCCTCGTTGTGGTGGTGACGGGCAGGCCCGTAAGGAGACCAGTCCCTACCGGGCTTCGCGTGTTGCTCCCATCGCCTGGGAGACGGATGGCGTGGAGCCCAGAGGCGTTCATGTCTGTTGTCAAAATGACAGAAGCGGGCCTCCGGGGCAGGTGCAGCCCACGCGGAGGGGTTCATCAGCGGTGGGGGGTAGTGGGGGTCCCGAGGAGTCCGTGTTCGACGTCCCCGTTGGACCAGGGTCCACTCACCGTTGGTTAGGGGATCATTGGGATGCATGGTTCTCTTCGAGCAGTGCAGGAACTCGAACGATAACGGAATGAAGCTAAGCTAAACTGTAAGGTAATAAGACAAGTGCGATCCAGCCAATATCCGTATTTATTTTTGGGAAATTAGGCTGCTGTATGCTAGTACGACGTTTCGTCAAATAATTGACTTCATCAGGTACAAATTTAGTAGCAATAGAAACAGACCCTATGACAGAGAATCCACGCAAGCCGAGGTAACAGAGCACAAATGAGACAGCACAAAAACAAGGAGGATAAACAGCTTTGAGATTTGAATTGGGCCAATAGGGAGGTAATGTAATTGTCAAATAATGCAACAATGTAGCATAATTTTGTCACCAGCAGGTGGAGTGAGGAGGACCATGGTGCCTGCACCTTCCGGAGCCGCCAGCAGTGGTCGCTGATTGTCCCTAAACCGGGTGGTGTTGGACTGACAGCTCGCGACAGAATTTAATAAAAACATAATCAAATGACCCCGTTGCATTAAATTATTGCAGTGGACAAAAAACAAATAACAGAAAAAATAAAAACATAAAAGATCGAACGTGCCCCGAATAATAAATGTGTAATAATGTGACCGTAAATACGGTTAAAAAATTAGAAGCATCCTTATTTGCATTATATATACATTTTAAATTACATATATACAATAGGGAAGAGGAAGCAGCAGGTGAGTATGGGATGGGAGATGAATGAGAGGGGACGATAAAAAACGATAAAAAACGAATAAAATAAATTAAATTGAGGGCCTATATAAGGGGGAAGTCGCAGGAAGGGTCAATGGGGAGCCGGGAGGGTAAATGAATAAATTGGTGAAAGTAGGGGGGCCGATCGTAAGGTCGAATTAAACCGCAAAAAAACATAGCGTGTAAACAATGTTATTTTTGTACGTTGTACTACCATCAAACATCCAGGAGATGGAGCATGGAGAACCGTGGTGTTATAATGAATTTGGGTCACCAACAGGGGGTGCTAAGTGACTCCAAACCATATTAATGTTGGAGATCCAAGATGGCGGCCTCCGTGGGCAGAATCGTAAACAAAACATTAAATAAGAGCGGTATTAGGGGTCACAAAAATCCAAATGTGTGACGATAAATAGTAAAAGTAGAACACGAAACGAACCAGCGGAGAACAAAACACATAAAGCTACAAATTGAGCCGAAAAACTTAAAAGAGTTCGGACCAAAATGGCCGCAGAGTGTTTTCGTTCCCCGTGGTCAGCAGGTGTCGCCAAATAGACCAAAACCATGCGTTCCTATTAAAACAGTGGGTCAAATCAATGTACTGTCGAGGTTTGAAGAGTACATTAAAGCACTTTTAAGGAATGATGTGGTAACGTGATCGCTTGAATAAATAAGAATGGCAGGGAAGGGGGGGGCACAGGACATCCATAGAATAATTACACAGGGTGCATTTGGAAACCATATTAAAAGTAATATTGTTTGTAAATAGGAATGTATGAAAAATAAAAAATAGGGGGACGAAGGGGGGCTGGGGCAGGGGGGCAGAATGAGGGAGAGGGTTAGGGTCAGGACAGTCAGCAATTAACGACGCCACGGTGGCGGCGCTGGCCCGGGCCATCAACAGGCGGCTCCCCAGGGGTCCCCGACCCACCCCAACGTTCAAACCAAGGGGTTGCATGGTCCCCAGCCTGTCAATCCAAATCCTCTCCGACCTGCGCCGTTGGGCGGCAGACCAGAAGGGGTTGGCTTCTAGCACGTCGTTTCTCTCCGCGTCGGCCCGGGCTAACCCATGCGGGGGTGTCGAGCCGGAGGGCGGTGGAGGAGGAGGAGGGGGGGGAGGAAGAGGAGAAGAGGAAGGTCCGGGAGCGGGCATGGCTGCGACTCGTCGGCGGAGGCGGCTGGACGCGAGCCTGGTCCTTTGAGCCAACGGTGTGGTGCTCTGGAGAAGTCCCGGGGCTGCAGGCCGTGGAGGAGAGGGGGTAAGGGGAACGGGAGAGGAAGAGGAGGCGGGGGGATGGGGGGGCACAGGGGCGGAGAAGAAGGAGAGGAGGAGAAGGCCAGCGAAAAGGTAGGCGACGGCAGCCTGGCCGGGGAGCGCCGTTCAGCAGGTCCTACCCCCACGTCGAGGGCCTCCGGACCGGGTCCAGGGGACCGGAGGCCGGGGGCAGGAGGCGGTGGTCCAGCAGGTAGGGTGAAGCGTGGCAGCACGGCTCCAGGGGCGGGTTGCGGGAACAGCTGGACCAGAGGGACCGGAACGTCCAGAACCTCTCTGAGGCGAGAGCGCAGCGCGCTCACCGTCTCCGGGCGCAGGCGTTGGCCGAAGTGGCGTTGAGCCCAGGCCAGGGCCACGGTGAAGCTCGGGCGCCAGATGGGGTCTGGAAGGAGAAGGAGAGCACCCACCTTCTCGTCCACCGCAGCCTTGTAGTGGTCCCGGAGCAGCAGCATGCTGGTGTACCGCCAGTTGCGCGCATCACTGTCAATCAGCTGCGCGGTCGCAGCGTTGGGGACAGCAGGGCGATGGAGACCCTCAGGGCCTCAGCTAGCCTGGCGACGACGGGAAGGGGCTCCGGGCCCTCGGCGTTGGCGAGGTGGTGAGAGGCCTTCAGGGCCGCCAGGAGTCCGGGTCGTCAGAGAGCTGAGCAGCCGGGGCACGCGGCGCCTGCCTGGGTGGAGGCGGACGCGCAGACCCAGTGCGCGCCGCGGTGGTGACCGGAGGTCGGGGCCGGTCGCGGGGTCGTGGGTCGGGACGCGGGGGTGGAGGTCTCACCTGCGGTCGTGCCCTGCGGGGTCCGGCGGGGGGGCTCGGAGCTCGGGCGGGATGGCGAGGAGCCCGACGCGTCTCAGGAGCGCGGCGATGGAGAGGCTCCTGCGCCTCACGGCGAGGAGGCGAGTAGGCCGGTCTGCGAGGAGGTGGGTAGGCCGGTCGGCGTGGAGGCGAGTAGGCCGGTCCGTGGGCCTCGGACCAACCCTCGTGGTGGTGACGGGTAGGCCCGTAGGGAGACCAGTCCCTGACGGGCCTCGCGTGTTGCTCCCAACGTCTGGGAGACGGGTGGCGTGGGGCCCAGAGACGTTCGTGTCCGTGGTCGAAGTGATGGAAGCGGGCCTCCGGAGCAGGTGCAGCCCACGAGGAGAAATCCATCAGCGTCGGGGGGTAGTGGGGGTCCAGAGGAGTCCGCCTGCGACGTCCCCGTTGGACCAGGGTCCACTCACCGTCATCTTGAAGGTGGTTCGGTTGCATGTTTCTTTTCGAATAGTTCGAATTCGAATTAAAACGGAAAGTATCTAAGCTATACTGAAATAAACTAAACTGAACTGTAAGGTAATGAGACTAGTGCGATCCAGCCAATAACCGATTTATTTGGAAATTAGGCTGCTGTGGGCATAGTACTACGTTTCGTCAATATAATGACTTCATCAGGTACAAATAGATAGCATAGAAACAGACCGTATAATGGAGAATCCAGACAAGCCGTGGTTACAGAGCACAAATGAGAGACAACGAAAACAAATACTTTTATACAGACATGTAGGAGGGAGGGGGGACTTGAGGTCTGGGGCAGAGACATCCAATAGGGGGCCAGGGCATCAAAACAATTTCAAATTTAAACATGAAAAGCCAATGGGGTCAGGTGAAGAGCCAATGAGAGGTCAGGAGGGTAAACAACTTTAAAGTTTGAATTTGGGCCAATCAGGGGGTCGAATTTCAAAAGTAATGCTGAAGGAATGCAACATTGTATCACTTTTGCTGTGTGTCTCCAGGTCACCAGCAGGTGGAGCCCGGAGGATCGTGGTGTCTGCACCAACCGGAGCCGCCAGCAGGGGCTGCTAAGTCGCCTTAAACCGGGTGGTGTTAAGGAAGCAGAGATGACGGCCGTAATATAAATAATTAAAAACACAATAAAATAATACCGTTGTATCGAATTATTGCAGTGTGGGGGTCAAGGTGATACAATCCAAGGGTAAAAAAATATACAAAAACATAAAACGCAAACTGTACATTAATGCGACCGTGATGCGGGTTCATACATTAAAAACATCGATTTTTACATGTATACATGCATTTGAAAAAATGTATGTAAATATATAAGAAGAGGGAGCAGCAGGTAAGTGGGGGAAAGGGGATAAGTGAGAAGGAGGCATGGAATGGGGGGCACGGGACACTGATAAAGGATAAAAATAAATAAAAATATGGGCCTGGATGGAAGAAGGAGCCGAGGGAAAGGTCAAAGGGGAGTCGGGAGGGTGAATCAAATTGTAATTACAAGTGGGGACGGTAATAAGGTCAAATTAGACCGTTATAAAACCGTTTTGATAATGTTGTATTTTTCCGTTGCAATACCATCAAACAAACAGGAGATGGAGCATGGAAAGCCGTGGCGTTGGTGTTAGTCTGGGTCACCGACAGGGGGTGCAAAGTGACGCAAACAATAATGGAATGGGGGGACACGGGACATGGATAAAGGATGAAAACTAATGAAATTAAATAAAAGCAAGGGCCTGGATGAAGGGAAGAGTCGAGGGAAAGGGCAATGGGGAGCTGGGAGTGTGAATGAAAATATAATTACAAGTGGGGCCGATAATAAGGTCGAATTAGATCGTTATAAAAACGTTCTGATGTTATTGTACTTTAACGTTGCAATTCCACCAAACATCCAGGAGATGGAGCATGGAAAGCCGTGGCGCTGGCGTTAATCTGGGTCACCAACAGGGGGTGCAAAGTGACGCCGAACAATAAAGGTAAATATTGTGTTCGTTTAAACAGGGTTAATGCATTAAAGATATATTAAAGGAAGAGGGGCAGCAGGTGAGTGGGGGATGAGGAATAAGTAAATAAAAGGAAGACAGGGAAGGGGGGCACGGGGCATATAACAAAAAATACCAAATAATAACAGTGGGTGCAGTGGAAGATCATATTAATATAATATTGTTATCAATAATAATATACATATATATATATATATATATATATATGAAAAATAAAAAATGGGGGGACGGAGGGGGGGCCCTGGGGCTGGGGCGGGGCCAGAGTAAAAACACACATGTGGTATGAAAAAAAAGAAAATGGGGGATCCTTTGTGGGGGGGCGGGGGCTGGGATGGGGATCAGATGGGGGAGGGGGGTTAGGGTCAGGGGTGGGAGGGGTTATGTTTAGGATCAGGGGGGGACCCGGGTTAGGGTTAGGGTCAGGTGAGGGAGGGGGTTTGGGTTATGATAAGGGGTGGGAGAGTTATGTTTAGGGCCAGAGGGGGTGGGGTGGTAGGGTGAGGGTCAGGTGAGGGAGGGGGTTGGGGTTAGGGTGGGGGGTGGGAAAGGTTAGGTTTA